>NC_053023.1:205747448-205919525 GCF_003073215.2 Triticum urartu
ATGTTACTTGCTTTGAAATCCCTAAGAACAATGCATATTCGTGAGTAGTTGTGAAGATAAAGAAGACCTTGAGCTGTCCCATCAATTATGCGCAAACGTTTTGACCAGTTTAATCGCCTTCCTTTAATGATATCTGAGAACATATATAATTAATCAAAACATGTCACCAAATTATAAATAATACCGTGCTCTAGGCTTCTGGCACATCAAAACTAGAAATGCTACCAAAGATGAAGTTGTCTAGGCTTTTGTTTTCCATATATTCATATACTAGCATTTTTTCTCGACCTCCTTGAGTGCAACATCCCAGCAGTTTCACGAGATTTTTGTGTTGAACCTTTGCTATGAGTTGAATTTCGTTTTGGAATTCCAGTAAACCTTGCAAAGAAGATGTTTGCAGTCTCTTGACTGCTATTTTGTGTCCATTTCTTAATCGGCCCTGAGATTGAGAAAAAAAGGAAAACAAGTTAATAAATGTACACAGTGTATCATGTTTTGGGGAAAAGTTAAATTATGCATAGTTGCAGAACACATATCTTTTCATGGGTGACTATAAGTAATGCAACTCACTATGAAATATGGAATTCAAAGAAAAGCAGTCAAGCAAGTTCACTTTGGATTTTGAGTAAGATAGCATTTAGTGTGCCAGTACACAACACAATCACCTTATATACAGGACCAAAGCCACCTTGTCCCAGTTTGTTACCAATCGAGAAGTTATTTGTAGCTTCTTTTATCTTGGAGAAATCATAAACTGAAAATTCTGTGTTGGCTCCTCCCATCCTCCAAAGATTTATTGCAATTTGTATTGACAAATACAGCCGTCCTAGTTTAAATATTGTTTGTTCTGAAACATAATAATGAAATGTTATGCTATTAATATACGTACTTAGAAAAATAAAGTGGCAAATATTATCTTATGCAGTGGTGAATTGATGAGAATACATACCTCTTGGTCGTTGTGTTTTGACCCATATATGAAAAACCAAGCAAGAAATTGATATTACTAGCAGGAAACCTCCAACGCCAACCAAGACTGCATTGTTCCATCGAAAAGTGTGTTTTACCTGTACATTCACATAAATTCCAATGAAAATCTATTTTGATAAACCAATGACAAGTTATGTACTGCATTGTTGATACGTTATGTCTTTGCTATGACTAGTGCCATTCATCATAACTGAAGGATGGTAGGAACCGGATCCCTACCAGGGCGTGGGGTGGGGTTGTAGGGGTGGAAGGAGGGATGGCTTGTAGGAAGGCGTGGTCGCCGGCGCTGGGGTGCCGTCGTTGCGTGCGCGCGCGTGCGAGAGAGGGAGGGAGGGAGGGAGGGAGGGGGAGGGGGAGGGGGAGGGGGAGAGAGGGGCTGGTCACCGAGCCCGGCAGCGGCAGGTTCCTCAGCCTCCAGGTAGAAGAGTCGTGGGCAGACGTGGCCCGGTACGTAGGGTGAGCCGGCGGAACGGGCATCCTGCAGCTGCGGCGAGGGGCGCCGCGGAAGCCTGGGCAGGCCGACCCTGCGCGGGAACTTCCGGCCAGGGTGGCGGCCCGGGGCGGTGGTGCCTGCTGGATGGCCACCGCGTGATGCTCGAACGCAAGGGCGTAGTACATGGCCGTCTGGAGGTCCTGTGGCCCGCGCATCTCCACGTCCACGCGGATGTGGTCCGGTAGGCCGCCGACGAAGAGCTCAGCGGTTTGGAGGTGCGAAGTCTTGCACCGAGGTGAGGAACGAAAGATGCCCAAGCTCTGCCAGATGGCTCCCGCGTATAGGCGGACCGAAGCGCAAGAGGCACAAATCGCGGAAGCTCTCCCATGGTGGCATGCCGCCCTCGTCTTGTTCGAGGGCATAGTACCACGTCTGCGCGGCTCCTCGGAGATGATACGAGGACCGAAGTGCAAGAGGCACAAATCACGGAAGCTCTCCCATGGTGGCATGCCGCCCTCGTCTTGTTTGAGGGCATAGTACCACGTCTGCGTGGCTCCTCGGAGATGATACGAGGCGATCCAGGTGCGGTCGTACGCGAGCGTGCGTTGTTCCCTGAAAAATTGGTCGCATTGGTTGAGCCAATTTAGGGGGTCGACGGTGCCGTCGTAGGTCGTGAACTCCAGCTTGGAGAATCTTGGCGGCGTCTGGACGTGGACGACGGGCGGGTGCGCCTCGTCAGCACGGAGCAGCGAGGATGACGGGGCCGAGTAGGTGGGCATCAGGGTGCCGCCTTGGAACAGGGGCCCGTCGACGCTGGTGAAGGGCTCGGCGGAGCCCGCGGACCCGCCAAACTGCATGGCTGGGTGCGTCGCCGGCGGGGGCAGCACGTGCGGCCCGACCGAGGCCGTTGTGTAGACCGGCTCAAGGGACCCAGTAAGCCAGGCCGATAACGGAGACGACGACGGGGGAAACCGGACCTGGTGGATGGGCACCCCCGGGCCCGTCGTTGGGATGCCCAGGGCCGCGGTCGCCGGTGGCGGCGGCTGCAGCTGTTGCCCCTGTTGCATGGTGGAGGCGCCAGGGTTCGTCGCTGGTGGCGACTGCCACGGCAGCTGCTGCATGGCGGCGGCGACGGGGGTCACCGAGGATGGCGGCTGCCATCCTCGGCTACTGTGGCGGCGGGGCGGTGGCGAAGGGCACAGGTGGCTGCGGCCCATAGGATCTCACGAGGAACGTGTAGATGCCTGTGACCGCCTGGGTGAGATACCGGATGGCAGCTGTCATCTCCTCCGGGGTGAAGACGACGAGGACGGGTGCGGCGGAGGTGACCGGCATCGGCAAGAGCGGGGCGCTGGCCGTGGTGGCCATCGGGGCGGTCGTTGCGGTCGGCAACGGGAGGGTCGGGGTCAGGGTCTCAGGTTGTAGGGGTGGAAGGAGGGATGGCGTGGTCGCTGGGGACTTCTTGGGAGCGCATTGAGGGGGTGTTTGTTTCCAGGGACTTTTTGTGTAGGGACTAGAAAAAGTCCCTCTTAGAGACTTTTTTACCAAACGAGAGGGATTTTTTAGGGACTAAACTAGGCATTTGGGACTAAATGAAGAAGACTCTTAAGGAGAGTCTTTTTTGGGACTTTTTGAGACTTTTCCAACAATGCCCCTTCATGCATTCAATTGCCCGCCATCCCATGGTATTGTTTGATTGTTATTTTTCTATATACTAGGGGCAACATGGTCATTTAATAACCTCTACGGAGGGACTAGGGACTTTTTAGTCTCTGGAAACAAACAGGAAGGGACTTTTTAAGGACTAGAGAATTTTTAGTTGGGACTAGAAAAATTCCTAGGACTTATGAACCAAACAGGACCCGAATGACAGCATCTTGGTATCAGTAAAGAACTGTGTGTCCGTCTCATAACGCAATGTGCACCACACCCCAAGAAATGCTGCCCCTATCTGGCCAGCAATGATCTTACTCTGCATGTCAGAGATTATGCGATCCAGGCATGCCGCACAACTCTCATATGGCATATCCCGTATGCACTGCGCCAGCCCATACACCGTCTGTCCTGTCTCCTCAGACCTCACTTTCCTGACTGCATATTTTTCTGCTCGGCTCACCACAACATCAGCAAGCGCATGTATCAGCTTGTTGACAAGGTCTTCATAACGCTTGGCTACTCCAGTGGCCGTCACGGAGTTCAGGTTAGTATTCACGGTGCACCCGGGCATGTTGCTGAAGTTGGAAAGGAAGTCCTGGTCAGAGAAGCTTATCTGTGCCTGGTATTGGTCGTCGTAGTAGGTCACGTTGTTACTCTGGAGGGAGTAAGAGTTGCCAGCTTTGCTGTTGATTGCTTCATCAAGGGCCCTGGTTAGGCGCTTCCGACAGTCGGAGCCGTCAGAATCACCCCGACAAAGCACTGCACCATAGACCTTGTCTGGTCCTATGCCAGCCGTGCCAGTAGCTGAGTGCTCCTCTGTGGCTTTGGCAAACAGTAGTTCAGCGAGGGATACAAGGTTGGATTTGTAGGTGCTGTTTGGCATGTACATGCCGCCATTATTGTCGCTGCAGAGTGTCTGACCTTCTGACGAAGCCGAGAAGGAGAGGAAGAGAACTAAGAGAGATAATAGTGGCATCCTCCTTGTTTATTTCAGAAAATGGTCTTTGATCTATCTGCTTTGCAGAAGTACTCATGAAGCTGTAATGAATGAGTGGCAAATAACATCTTCTCTTTGTGTACAGGAGGTAAACATGTTGAAGGTTCTTGCAAAAATGACCTTTGGGACCAGACTGGTCTAAGTTTGACCTTTTCTCTTCAAATTGACAGGATGATTGATGGTGACAGTCACCATATCCTGCAAAGTAGGGCAGAGAAACATGCCTACTGGACGGGGTTTGACCTCCAATTTGGTCCAAGTGTAAGCATTGGACTTTATTTACACACACAGGTGTTGTCATACTTTTCAATCCCGTTATCTGAAATTGCGGTCTTTTTTCCTTCTAATCCTGCTATCATACATGTTAATTATTTGAATATTTAACACAGACACTATCTATTTGGGTTGGGACATATGTTGCCATCCCCGGTGGACTATACCACCTCTAATAAGATCGAGCCTTGAGTCACTGTTGTAGCATGTCCTAGTTTCACATCTTAGTAAAGTCAATTTTACAGTACCTTCATGTCTAAAACAAGGTCGGCATATGGTCTAGATTGCACTTTCACTTTATCATTAATTCATTTTCATGTCTAACATGCATATAACGGACGAGAATGTATGGAGTAATCCCGGTGTGGAATACTCCCAGTGCTCCCGAAAATTTTGGCCTATAAAAAAATTGCCAAAACTTATGAACAAAATCTCAATACTTATACTGTATGTATCTACTATGTCACAAAGTTCCAAAGTTTCTGTAGCTCAAGAAACAAAAAAGAAGAATCCGGCATTCTTATTGTTAGTGAGCCGAATTCACAGCCCAAATTGGATTAGTACTATTCACAGCAATATTTGTCATTTTTGTTTCTAGACGTGTGTTTCGAATCCATCGATCTGATTTTTTTTGTTATATGATTTATACATAAATTTGTCTATATTGCCAATTTTTGTTGAAATATTTCATGACTTCTAGAATGAGATTTCTAGAGTTGGGAGTACCGGGAGTGTAGAATACCTTCTCTATAATCAATTTTACAAGCTACAGTAGATATGTCTCAAAGGACGGCCTGACGGTAGATAGTTGGTGGTTTTGTTGATCTGCCCAGCAGCTCGCAGGTCTTGTGCTAGTTCCAGTGCTATGTAGTTTTGAAACAGATATGTAAATATTCTCACAGTCCCTTGTAAATATTGCTTATGATGGAAAATCTTGTTACATATGCAGGAATAGGATAAATGGGTGAAATTCTGAGTCACTAATGGAATACAAACAGTGCCCTGTCTAATTAATTTGTCAACACAAGAAGAACATCCAAAACCAGTAGTCACACACCTTGCAAATGAAATAAATGACCATTTATCTACCATCAGTAGTGGTGAGGGTTATATCATTTCTGGTGCATGATAAATTGATATTTACTGACACATCTACTCTGGTATAGGAGTAAGCTGGTTGCCTTGGCTCTGGTATGGTGATGTCGTCACTGCTAAGCATTGCAACAATATCAGACATAGTGGGACGGTCTACTGCTTTTACTTGGACACACATTAGTGCCAACCTGAGATATTTCATCATGTCTCCTGGTTCATATTCATCACCAATTGATTGATCAATGAATTCATGCCATGTTTCTTCTTCCCACATCTGCCATGCCTGAAAATACGGTCCTTACATAAATTTGACGGTAAGGGTAACCTTATATATCTGTATTAAAATTTGCACACAAAATTATAGCTAATAAAACGGGGAAAGAATGAAAAGACCCCTGCAATTCATGGAAATGAAAAATCGAGAATGCACCAATTTTACAGATATTAACTTGCTTACATATTGAAGAAGATTGTGAAATTCTCTTTCTCCATAATGCTGAAATCCTGCACTCCTCTTTCCACTTATAATCTCAAGAAGCAATACCCCAAAACTGAAAACATCTGACTTGATCGAAAGGAGGCCCTCAAATGCGTACTCAGGAGCCATGTAACCACTAGGAAAGATGACATGCAATAGTCAGAAGGAAAATGCTTGGGTAGAAATATTAATTGGTAATTTACTCGTGTGCTGTACTTACTATGTTCCAACAAGCCTGCTTGTTTTTGTTTGAGTGGCATCTGAGGGAAATATCCTTGCCATGCCAAAATCAGAAATCTTAGGATTTAACTCGGAGTCTAACAAAATATTGCTTGCTTTCAGATCTCTATGGATGATACGCAGCCGTGAATGCTCGTGAAGGTATAGAAGCCCTTGGGCTATTCCTTCTACTATTTTAAGTCGTATCATCCAGTTTAATGATGTCCTCCTGTTTGGATCTGCAAATATGACACACGGCCAAGTGTTTAGCACTACAGAGGGGCATACAATTGGACATTAGTAAATTACTCCAAAAACCTACCGAAAATGAAGTAGTCCAAGCTTTTGTTTGACATGTATTCGTAGATCAGTATCTTCTCTTCATCATGGATGCAACAACCCAGCAGCCTAACAAGGTGTCTGTGCTGAAGTTTTGCTACCACTTGGATCTCATTTTTGAATTCCACTAGACCTTGTCTTCCGTGCAGCAAGTTTTTTAATTGCTACTTCTTGTCCGTCAGGAAAAATTCCCTGCAAAAATCATGAACCATCCTCCATAACTTAGAATGGTTCGTGTTAATTATGTTTTTATTGAGGAAATATGAATACAACGGAAAAATACTTTGTAAACGGGCCCAAAGCCACCCTGTCCTAATATTTTGCGGGGTGAGAAGTTGTATGTAGCATCTGCAATTTGCGAGAAATCATACAGGGAGAACTCAGAGCCGGTATCTTCCATCTTCCAAAGCCTCAGGATTTCATCTATGTCCTTGGGCTGCTCCGTGGAATTTATCTTCCCTAAATGTACACCCTTCCATCAGTTATCAGTTATTACATGAAATTAGATCACTTGGTAGTGAGTTAGTTGCCACTATCATCATTAGCGCATGGAATTTTTTTTTTTTTTTTTTTTTTGCAGATAGCGCATGGAATTTATTGAACTGCTTACCTCTTTTTCTTCGTCTTATGATGTATAGGACACAGAAAAGCAAACGTGTACAGACGACCGAGAGCGAGTACACTGTGGCAATAATCAGGAGTGCATGGCCCTTCCGTTGCCCTGAATAATGCAAGAGAGAAGTGACATGTAGCGAATGAACGATACTACTAATAGCCTCTCAAGGCTCCAGCTCTTTCATACTTTTAGAAGGGAAGTATGTCAGAAGGTGACTCAGATAGGTAAATTCATGTATTTTTCATGGTTGCTCCTTCCAGTATATGTACCCGATTTGATTAAGCAAACTGAACCTTTGTACTATTCCCCGTGTTCTGTTGGTCCCATTATAGACATATCTAGCAAAATAGCAAAACTGTATGATGTCTTACTTTTCATTTTTATAAGCTACCCAAAGGCACAGTTTTCAGTCTTATTGTCGGTGTACTAGAGTAGGGGTACTCTAGTATCCCGAACTTGTGCACGGGCAGTCGCAGCATCCCGTGGCAAGGCTTGCCGGGTGACCGCCAAGGTCCTCTATGGTTCCTTTGAAGCCATTCAAGAACAAAGTACACAAGCCAATGAGACAAGACCCCGGCAAGAAAAGCTGGCCGGGAAGACCAACAAAGGCATCTCAAGACCCCGGCAAGAGGAGCTTGCCGGGAAGGCCAACCAAGGCACCTTAAGGAACTTGCCGCGACGCGCCTCGCGTCCCGGCAAGGCCCGGTGAGCGACAAGCTCCCGGACGCGACAAGACAACAACCGCGGCAAGGCGCTTGCCGCGGCAAGCCACCACTCTGTGCCCGCGCTCCAGCATATCCACCAACGTGTCGCTCTGGGACCCTTTCAGGCGTGCGTGGCGGGAGGCTGTGTAGCCAGCGGTGCGCGGTGGCAAGCGGCGCTGACAAGTTTTCCATCGTGGCGAGTGGTGGCGTCCCTGACGGTCCCTTTTGCACTGTTTAGGCGACACAGACGGGCATTTAATACCCTTGTCTCCTGCCGTCAGGGCTAGGTATGATACACTGTAGCAGGTAGCTGTACCTACCGCAGCACCTTTCCGTTTTTACCCTTGCCTCCGTTGCCACCTGTGGGTGACCCCTTGAGCATATAAAAGGAGGCCCATGCGCAACGTAGAGGGGGGTTAGCTAGTTCAGAGAACATTCACGCTTGGTCTCGTTAGCTGCTGAAGTGTACTGTAGCACTTCGCGCTCCCGAGCAAGAAATCAATACAAACCACAAAGCAGGAGTAGGGTTTTACGCATCCGTGCGGCCCGAACCTGAGTAAATCGCTCGTGTGCTTCGCCTCGATCCGCTCTTTGCACGATCTCCGCCCCCGCCGAACCGAAAGGGACCCGGCCCGCCGGTCCCATAGGTGCCCGTGGATCAGTACCCCGGCATCTTTGGCGCGCCAGGTAGGGGGCGTCGAGGTTGTGTGAACCAGATCCGGAGTTCTCGCGAGCTAGATCTTCATCATCTTCATTGACATGCCGCCGAAGAAGAAGGTTTCGGAGGCGGCTGCTCCGTCCGCGCCGAACCCACCACCGCCGGAGCAAACGGCTGATGGGGCGGACGCCGGCGGAAGAACGAGCGTCGGCGAGGGAGCTCACGGTGCTGCCAGGTCCAAGGACAAGGCTGCGCTGCCCATCGGCGGCGTAGTCGGCTCCCACAACGACCGGGCGCACTCCAAGACCTCGGCGTCCGTACATGCACCGCGTCCATCTCAAGAGGCGCGGGACCGGCAGCGTCATGGTACTCACGATACCATGCGTTTGCTGGACCAAGATCGAGCTGGTGGATCTCGGAGCGCTCAGGACCACCATGCACGCCAACATGCTGACGCGAGCGAGACACGGTCGCCTGGACGGGATACTGCTCCTTCTAACATGGTTAGAAGTCCGAGCATATTCCGCTCCTCGCACCGTTCGCCACCACCACCCGCCACTGCAGCAGAAGCTTTGGCGCGAGCTCAACTGCTCCTAGACTATCCTCCAACAGCAGACAAGATCGACGACTGGAGGGCCACCATCCAGAGTCTCATCGGCTTCGCCAACAGCGACACTCAGCGGCAGCCGAGCACGTCGCAGCCGCAGCTAGTCAGCCAGGCACGAGCCGGTGGCGACAAGACCGGTGGGGGTGAAACCTCTGCGCACTCTCCATCCCGAAGGCCAAGATCGCCGACTCGCCGGATCCACCTCGACAGCGACTCCACCGCGTCATCAGATCCGCGAGCTCGTCGCGATCAGCGCCAAGTTCTTCAAGAACGACAACAAGAGGACGCTCGTACTCGTATCGAGCGCCGAAGAGAAGCGCGACGTCAATCAGACCAGCGCGCTGGGCCCTCTGTCGACATGCATGCGCCAGGGGAACCAGGCGACTTGCCGTACGCGGTAGGTTGCCCTGCGTTCACTCGTGAGCTGCGGCAAGTCCAGTGGCCCAGCACGAAGAATTTCAAACCAGATGTACCAGAGAAGTACGACGGCAAGACGCATCCGCCGGAGTTCCTCAGCATCTACACCATCGCGGTGCAGGCTGCCGGGGGGCGGGACGACAAGATCCTTGCCAACTACTTCCCGCTGGTGCTCAAGCCCAACGTCAGGTCCTGGCTCATGCACTTGCCGGACAACTCCATATCCTCCTGGGCAGACCTATGCCATCAGTTTGTCGGTGCCTTTACAGGCGGCCACAAACCTCATGGCCAAGAGAGTGACCTTCATCTGCTCGTCCAAAAGGAAGGAGAGCCCCTACGCAAATACATTCAGAGGTTCAGCCGTGTACAGTACAACATCCCAGACGTTCACCCCGCCGCGGTCATCAGCGCGTTCCATCAGAACGTGCGTAACCGCAGGATGCGGGAGGAGATGGCGATGTGCAGGATTAGAGACGTCAGTGAGCTGTATGCCCTGGCCGACAAGTGTGCACGCGCTGAGGAAGGGAGGAAACTCCCCGGAGAGAATATCGGAGCAGAAGGATCTGACAGCGAAGATACTGCCCCGGCAAAGAGAAACCGGCGACGGAACAGGAAGAAGAAAGGCAAAGAAGTGCTAGTCGTTGAGCAGTCCGGCAACGAAGTTGGCGCCAAGAAGGCCAAAGTTGGTAGCTCCGGCAAGGAGGTTGCCGCATGCACCAACTGCCAGGCTGTGGCGGTCGCCGACAAGCAGGAAGGCACCGACAAGCAGTACTGCAAGATTCACCGCACCAAGGGCCATGACCTCCAGAGCTGCAAGAAAGTTGAGCAGCTTGTTCAGCAGCAAAAGGCTGAATACGAGCGACGCGACAAGGAGAGGGCCCAAGGAGGTGCTGGAGAATCCGGCAATAAGCGCGCCGGCCGGGGAGGACGCCGCGGCAAGGCCAAGCAGCGGCAAGGAGACATACCTCCCCGCGGCCGTGGCAACGATGAAGACGACGACGACGACGAAGACATGGATGATGTCGAGACCAGTGAGCAGGAGTTCCAGAAAGCCATAGAAGTCTTGTGCATTGACGGCGGTGCTTCTCTGCATACTTCGCACCGCCAACTCAAACAGTGGGTGCGGGAAGTCAATGCAGCAGAACCACCTATCGAATCACGCAAGCTTCTGAAGTGGTCCAGCACGCCTATCATTTTTGACATTGAGGACCACCCTGATCGCACAACTGCGGTCGGGTGCTTGCCGATGTTGGTTTCACCAACTATCCGCAACCTCAAGGTCACTAAGATGCTAGTTGACGGCAGGGCCGGCTTGAACCTGATCTCCTCCGCTGTACTCCAGAAACTCCAGATCCCTGACAGCGAGCTTGAAGAGACCGGCACATTCCAAGGAATCAATCCGGGAAGGAGCAAGCCGAAGGGGAAGGTCACGTTGCCAGTTACATTTGGCAGCGAGCTGAACTTCAGGACTGAGAGGGTCACTTTTGACGTTGCCGATATTCCATTACCTTACAATGGGATACTTGGCCGTCCAGCACTCGCCAAGTTCATGGCAGCCTCTCACTACGCGTACAACATGCTGAAGATGCCAGGCCCGATAAGCGTCATCTCTGTCTCCGGTGACAAGAAGGATGCTCTTATCTGCGCCGACAAGATCTACCGGGAAGCGGCAGCCGCAACAGACCGCAAGTCACTTGCCGTTGAAGCTCCCGGGGGGAAGAAGACCAAATCCGGCAAGAGCTCTGATGCCCACTCCGGCAAACGCACCTCCTCGGAGTGCTGCGCTGCCGTCGAGGACGCACCATCGAGCTCCACCGGCAAGTGTAGGAAGACAATGGCAGCTCCGCCAGAGACGAAGAAGGTGTCCGCCAAGGAGGACGGCACTGGTGGTACCTTCACCATCAGTGCCACTCTCGACCCTAAATAGGAAAGCGCGCTCGTTGCTTTCCTGCGGGCGAATGTCGACGTGTTTGCGTGGCAACCGTCTGACATCCCCGGCGTTCCCAGGAAAGTAATTGAGCACCATCTTGCCGTTTGTTCTCATGCGCGGCCCGTCAAGCAGAAAGTCAGGAAGCAAGCAGTGGAGCGCCAAGAATTCATCACAGAAGAGATCAGGAAGTTGGATGCAGCAGGCCTTGTCAGAGGAGTGCTCCATCCTACGTGGTTGGCCAATCCTGTAGTCGTGCGCAAGGCGAATGGGGAATGGAGACTTTGTATCGATTTTACCGATGTTAACAAAGCTTGTCCCAAAGACCCATTTCCTTTGCCGCGCATTAACCAGATTTTTGACTCCACAGCCGGATGTGATTTGCTTTCATTTCTCGACGCATACTCAGGATACCATCAGATCTTCATGGCAGAAGAGGATGAGGAGAAGACCGTATTTATTACTCCATGTGGCACGTACTGTTTCGTACGGATGCCTTTCGGATTAAAAAATGCTGGTTCAACATTTGCAAGAGTAGTCCATGTCGCTCTTGAACCACAAATACACAGAAATGTGGAAGCCTATATGGATGATATAGTGGTCAAGAGCAAGGACAAGGCAACTTTGATCCAAGATTTAGACGAGACCTTTACAAATCTGCGCAAGATCAGCCTCAAGCTCAACCCCGAGAAGTGTGTGTTTAGAGTCTCCTCCGGCAAGCTTCTCGGGTTCTTCATGTCTCAGCGGGGAATTGAAGCCAATCCCGACAAGATCAAGGCCATTGAGCAGATTGAAGCACCAAAGCACGTCAAGGATGTACAAAGACTTGCCGGTTGTGTGGCTGCTCTCAGCAGGTTTATCTCTAGGTCTGCTGAGCGTGCCCTGCCATTTTTCAAATTATTGAAAAAGGCAGGTCCAATGAAATGGACTCCGGAAGCGGAGGTTGCGCTGCAAGACTTGAAGAGATACCTGTCTTCCCCTCCAATACTTGTCGCACCTAAGCCACAGGAGAAGTTGCTGCTATATATAGCGGCAACCAATCAAGTGGTTAGTGCTGCGTTAGTAGCAGAGAGGGAGGCAGATGACGAGTCAGCAACCACGGCAAGCGCATCCAGCGAAAAGCAGGGGGCTTCCCCGGCAAGCTCTGGTCCCGACAAAGATGGATCTGCGCAGATGCGTGAGGAGATACAGAAGAAGATGGTGCAGCGCCCAGTTTACTTTGTCAGTTCCCTTCTGCAGGGGGCTAGGTCAAGGTACTCTGGCGTGCAGAAATTGCTTTTCGGCCTTCTCATGGCCTCGAGAAAGCTGCGCCATTACTTTCAAGCACATGAGATAACAGTTGTCACTTGCTTTCCGCTGAAGAGGATACTACAGAATCCAGAAGCGACAGGCAGGATTGTTGAGTGGGCACTGGAACTGTCAAGCTTTGGCCTCAAGTTTGAGAGCACTTCAACTATCCAGAGCAGAGCATTGGCAGAATTTATAGCAGAATGGACGCCAACACCAGATGAAGAAATTCCAGAAATGAGCATCCCCGACAAGGAAGCAGGCAAAGAGTGGCTGATGTACTTTGATGGTGCCTTTTCGCTGCAAGGTGCCGGCGTTGGCGTGCTGCTTGTCGCACCTGCCGGAGAGCACCTCAAGTACGTAGTCCAGATGCACTTTCCCAAGGAGCAAGCAACAAACAATACTGCAGAGTATGAAGGCTTGCTTGCCGGTCTCAGGATCGCGGCAGACCTTGGGATCAAGAAGCTCATTGTCAGGGGTGACTCGCAGCTTGTCGTCCGCCAAGTGAACAAGAGCTATCAGAGTCCGTTGATGGAAGCTTACGTCGACGAAGTAAAAAATCTAGAAGAGCACTTTGACGGCCTACAAATGGAACATGTTCCAAGAGCTCAGAACGCCATTGCCGATGGCCTGTCAAAGCGCGCCGCACTTAAGTTACCTGTGGAACCAGGGATCTTTGTGCTCAAGCTGACTCAACTGTCCGTAACGCCATCAACTGGACAGAGCAAGAAGAGGAAGTTGATTTCTGGTGACTATTTGCCGGCAGAGCTTCCCAAAGCCGCTGCCAAGAAGGCCCCCAAGATCAACGCCAAGAGTGCTGAGGAGCAGTCTGCTCCGGCAAGCCCTAGGGTTTGTTCCGTTGAAGCAGAAGCTCCCGACAAGTTTTGCTCCGGCAAGCTTGCCGGGAAACGTCAAGCTCCGGCAGAGCCGCAGGTTCTTGTCGTAGAAGCGGACGTTCCCGCAGCTGCAGATTCGCCTTTAGTCCTTGTTGTCGAGCCACAAGCTCCAGCATGGGCACAACAGATTGTCCGTTTCCTTCAGACAGGAGAACTTCCCGAAGAGCAAGAAGAAGCGGAAAGAGTAGCCCGGCAGTCAAGTATGTACCAGTTTGTCGACAAGACACTGTACAGAAGAAGACTCAACGGTGTGAAATTGAAGTGTATTCACCGGGAAGACGGACAAAAGCTGTTGGCAGAGATACATGGAGGCATATGTGGACACCACATTGGCGCAAGAGCACTTGTCGGTAAAGCATTCCGGCAAGGTTTTTTTGGCCGACAGCCCTCCAGGATGCAACTGCACAAGTAACCAAGTGTGAAGTGTGCCAGTTCCATTCCAAGCAGATACACCAACCAGCTCAAACTCTCCAGACGATCCCTTTATCCTGGCCATTTTCGGTCTGGGGGCTTGACATCCTCGGCCCCTTTCCCCGAGCAGTCGGGGGCTTTGAGTACTTGTACGTTGCAATCGACAAGTTCACAAAGTGGCCGGAAGTGGAACCAGTGAGGAAGGTGACAGCACAGTCAGCAGTCAAGTTCTTCAGGTCGATTGTTTGCCGCTTCGGGATCCCTAACAGGATAATCACCAACAACGACACGCAATTCACGAGCCGCACCTTCATGCAGTACGTCCAAGACCTTGGCGCCAAGGTCTGCTTCGCTTCTGTTGCTCACCCGAGAAGCAACGGTCAAGCGGAGAGGGCAAATGCTGAAGTGCTGCGCGGGCTCAAGACCAGGACTTTCGACAGGCTGCACAAGTGCGGAAGAAACTGGATCGAGGAGCTGCCGGTGGTTCTTTGGTCGATCAGAACGACGCCAAATCGAGCCACTGGCCAGACACCTTTTGCTCTAGTCTATGGAGTAGAGGCAGTTCTCCCCACGGAACTCGTATACGGGTCACCTCGAGTGCTCGCTTATGATGAGCTCGAGCAAGAGCAGCTGCGACAAGATGACGCGCTGCTCCTTGAGGAAGACCGTCTTCAGGCTGCTGTGCGAGCTGCTCGCTACCAGCAAGCTTTGCGCCGCTATCATAGCCGCAAAGTTAACGCCAGAAGTCTCGAGGAAGGCGACCTTGTTCTTCGGCGTGTTCAGTCCGCCAAGAATTCCAACAAGTTGACGCCGAAGTGGGAATGCCCTTACCGGGTGAAACGAGTCACTAGGCCTGGCGATGTCCGCCTTGAGACCAAAGATGCCAGTCCGGTGAGCAACTCCTGGAACATTGAGCATCTTCGTAAGTTTTACCCGTAAGGCGCGGTTGCCGGAATCTGTTCCGGCAACCACCTTTTGTACAAGTCTTGCCGCTGTTGCATGTAATCCTTTGTACAAAGCCGGGCTCAGACCCCGTGCATAAGTAAAGCTCATGTGCTTCGCACATCTTGTCAATTTCATGCATTTTATTTTTTACATATATGATCTGACACTTTGTGCAGCACCCACTCCCCGGTAAGCAATAACGAGCCGTAAGGCTCCATATCTTTATTTTCTCTTCTTTCTTTTTTCTCAAGAAAAGGAAGGTTCTCCTCGCCCACAAGTTTCCGGGGGGAAAGAAGAAGATAATGGTATGGACCAGGCGTCGTTCAACAAAGTTTCGCCTTGCCGGGAAGCAAACAACAGAAAAGCTAAGTTGCTAGAGTTTGAGCAATCAAATTTTTAAAATTTTTAAGTTATCTCCCTTGAACGACCGCACTTTGTATGGAAAACCTGTGCGCGGAGGAACCAACTCGTAGCTAGTTGCGCCCTTATTTTGTTTCGAGTCCGCTCAACAACTTAAGTGAGCTGCAACTAGTTGCGACAAGGTTTCTTGCCGGTAGCGGCACCGCCAGCAAGCTGCTGACGTTCCGCACTCAGCGCTCGCGGCTCAGGTGCCTGCACCGGCAAGTTTCCTAAAAGCGTAGAGCAAAAACGTACAAAGGGAGGAATCAAGTAAAGGAAATAACATTGCAATCATTACTCAGAATAGAGTTATATTACAAAGATAGCTTGTCGCGGCTCTAATAGATTGTTTTCATAACATGACAAACAGCGACAAGAAAAGAAGAAATGGGTGGCCTAATCTACGCGATCGCCTTCGATCCTCTTGATCCCGCTCACCTTGTCCACAATGAGTGCGACAAGGGCCTTGAGCGCCTCCAGATCAGTATCCGGCGGCAGGGTCTTGAGGACGTTGGTGAGGTTGAGACCCGGATTGCGGAAGGCCACCTTCACCAACAATTTCTGGAGAGCTCCCGCGCAGATCTTGCGCGACTCGTCGGCCAGCTGCTTGGGGATCCTCTTCCGGAGTCGCTGGAGGGCTGTCGCCACGCCCTTGAAGAACAAGACGAGCTTGGCGCTGGGTTGGAGGTTCTCGTCGGAGGGATACCCGAGATCTTCCATTCCCAGCTGCGCCAACTCCCTGTCAATGTCTGTGGCAGCATTCACAAGACTCTCCGTCCAGTGCTCCACAGTTTTCCTGAAGGCATTTTGGGTGGCGGCAACACTCTCCAGCAACGCCTTGTCGGCCTTGATCTCTTCTTTCAAGGCCGCCTCCTGCTTCTTGGCGCCGTCCAGAGTCTTGGTCAAAGCGGTCAGCTTCAGCTCAAGACCCGTGTTGGAGTCCTTGGCGGCGCTGAGCTCTCTGCCCTTCTCGGCGAGATCGGCCTCCAGCTGCGCCACCTTCGTCTCCAGCTCTTTCTTGGCGGCCTCGGCGGCAGCGGCAGCGTCCTCCGCCTGCTTGAGGGCTCCGCCGAGTTTTTCCTCGCGCACGGCGAGCTCCTCCTCGTGGGCGTCGAGATTGACCTTCCGCTGCGCCAGCTCGCCCTCCTCCGCGGATAGCTTTACAGCGGCAAGCCGCTGTTACTCTTCGACTTCGGCCTTCTCGAGGAAGAAGACCTTCTGCGCTTCGGCAAGCTGCTCCCGCTCCTCCGCCAGGGACCGGAGGGCTTCCCGGTGGAAACCCCCGAGCTCTTCCGCGCGCTTCTCGATGTCTACTCCCGCCTTCGCAACAAGCGCCTCGCGGGATTCCAGCTTGGCTTGCCGCGCGCGGTAGAGCGACACCAGCTTCCGTAGCGGCCGCTCCTCTTCAGGCTCGTTGCTGCTGCTTGGCGCGTCAACCACCGTCAACCCAGCGGAGGCGAGCACCTCCCCGTCGAAGGTCTCTCCCTCGACCGGCACCCTGGAGCTTGACGCCCAGGGGAGGTTGATGAAGACGTCATCGCCGGCCTTCAAGTAGACGCCCGGCTGGGGCTCCTCGGAGCTTGGCGATGCGGCTTCGCCGGACGGGTCAGCGGTCGGCGTAGCGCCTGGCGCTCCTGCGGCCTTTGGGCCGTCAGTACGATCGCCAGACCCCTCGCCAGTTGCTGCGGCGGCAGCCTTGGCGGCCTCTGCGCCGGCGGGATCGCCAGCACCGGCTGCTTCGTCGGCGGCAACCTCGATCTCCATCTGCTCTGCAGCGGATGGGTCTGACGGCCGGAAAAGGGGGGAAGAGTCAAGCAAAAATCCAACAAAAAGAAGATCAAAAGAAGAAGAACCCAAGGGAAGTTTTGAAGCAAGAGGAGTACCTGCACCAGGTTCTGCAGTCGTGGTCTCCGCCGTCGGGGGGCCGCTGGTGCTGTCCCTTGCCGGAGAACCCTCCCTTGCCGGAGACTTCTCCCTTACCGGGAAGCCCTCCCTTGCCGGAGAGTTCTCCCTTGTCGGGGGATTCTCCCTTGGCTCCTGGTGGGGCTGCTCGGCTCCTACACAAATCAACAAGCAGATATCAGCAAAGACAAGTACCCGTGCGCGCCTCGCAGCGGAAAGTAAATCATACACTTACGCTGGGGGCTGCTCTGGAGAAAAGTCGCCAGGTCCGGCAAGGTTGTCTCGGGCGCGCCACCTGCTGTCGCAATAGGCTCGTCCTCGATGACGATCACCGGGACCTTAGCTCTCTTTGCCACTCTCTGGGCCAGAGTCCTAAAGAGGAACAAGTTCAGAAAGAAAAGCAAATGAGATACAAGAAAAACAGCAAGAATTGAAGAACTACAAGTACAGCAAGAGAAGCTTACTCTTCTTCTTCTTCCTCGTCGGAGCTGAACGCGGAGAAGTCGAAATCCGGCGCGCGCCCGGCGCGAGGAGGCGGAGGATAAGCTTCCCTTGGCCGCTTGGCGGGAGCAGTGGCGGTGGTCTGAGACGACCCCGCTCCAGCTGCTGGCGCGGCGTGAGCAGCGGCAGGAACTGAAGCGGTGGTCCGGCTAGATCCCGCTCCAGTTGCCGTTGCAGCATGAGGCGCTCCCGCGGCAACGGTGTTTGCCGCGGTGGAGCGTGTCACGCGGCGCGGCGACTGTTGACCCGCTTGCCGCTCCGCTACATCACCGGCCTTGCGGAGACGCCTTCTTGGTGGGGATGGAGGCTCTGCTTGCGGCGAGCTGCCCGAAGATGAGGAGGAAGAGGAGTCGATTTCCAACGAGCCGCTCGTGTCCTTGGCGGGCTCGCTCGGCTCGGCGTCACGCCCGGCAAGCTCCTTCCTGCCGGCGGGCTCCCCTCGCTCGGCACGGCTTGCCGCCTCCGCTGCATCTGCCTCCTCCACAGTGAACCCAAACTCGCCCGCGGCTGCGGCTGCCGCCGCCTCTTCCAGCCTGGAGGCGATGAGTGCCATCTCCGCATCCGTGGTGTCGCGGGTGAGGCTATCCTTCTCGTCGGAGCGGATTGGCACTTCTACCAAGTCATCGAAGAACTGCTGCACGACGTCGTTTGCAGGCTCCTGCCAAGTTGGCACAATTCCACGCGAGTCGCACTCCGGCATCATTGCACGGATGCGGTCGAGCGAGGAATTGTTGCACAGCGGAACGACGCCCCCCGGCAACCTAAAAACTTCGGGATGTTGGGGGTCATACTTGAGCAGCTCCTGCAGCATCGCGTTGAGCTCCAGAACTGTGAAGTTAAAATTGAGGCCCGGCCGCAGCCTCATGATGTCTGCCGCGTTCTTGAACTCCCAAGTGGGCCTCCCCCGTTACTGCAGGGGGGCGATGCGGCGGCGAAGAAAGTCTGCGCCAACAGCGCCTACAGTAAGCCCGGCAAGCCTGAGGCGCAGGATCCTGGTGACGGCAATCTTCAGCCTGTCGTCTTCCGGGGCCACGTCACTCCAATCGCTGCCGCGTGCTACTGGGGTTTGGCGCCGGGTGGTGAATGGCTGCGGGTTCTCCTCGTCAATCCAGCACCAATCTGCTCTCCACTCCTCCCACTTGCCGCGGAACTCTCCCTCCAGATAGGTTTCTTTCTTGCCGGCCCTCGAGATCCAGGCGACTCCGTCGGATAATGGCTCCCCTCTCTCTACTCGGGGTATGAAGAAGTGGCGAAAGAGGGCTACGTTGGGATGGACTCCGACAAAGTTTTCGCAGAGATGTGCGAAAACTGCCATGGTCAGAACGGCATTGGGGGTGAAGTCAAGGAGGTGGAATCCGTAGGTATTCATGATGTCGCAGAAGAATTCAGAGAAAGGCGGGCAGAGCCCGCAGTAGAAGAACAAGGCGAAGAAAGGGTACCCGTTTGGGGCTTTCTTCCAAGCAGCGGCGGGGAGTACCTTCGTGCGCGGATGCGCTCGCGTCTCCACCGACCAGAAAAGGTAGTAGTTCTCCCTCAGCTCCTTCGCGCCAAGCTTGGGGGGGGGGAAGACGGCCCGCTCCTTCCGCAGCGCCGCTGCGCCTCGGTCGACTTTATGACCTTCCCCTTGTCGGCTTTTGGAGCCATGGCGGAAGCAGTGGAGGAGGTCGACGGCGTTGATGGTGCTGGTGGCGATGGGGGGCGGAGCGCTGCTCTCTCTCTCTTTCGACTTTGGGAAGACGAGGGAGCGGCGGAGATTTCTGAGATTGGAGCAGCAACGGGCGAGTGGGCGAACTGCCCCTGTTTCCCCTGCTTATAAAAAGGGAGGGGGCGGACGTTTCGCATTTCCGAATAAAGTAACCACCCACGATCTCTCCCACGACGCCGCATTCAACGCGTGCCGTTTGGGGAGGGCGCGGTGGATACGGAGTGTGATACGACGTAACCTAGGCCGCGCGTGCCCGTGCCCTGTTTTGGGCCTGGCCCAACAACGCTCGGCACCGTGTATGGCCCAGGCCCGGGGGCTCCTGTCGGTGTACTAGAGTAGGGGTACTCTAGTATCCCGAACTTGTGCATGGGCAGTCGCAGCATCCCGCGGCAAGGCTTGCCGGGTGACCGCCAAGGTCCGTCGTGGTTCCTTTGGAGCCATTCAAGAACAAAGTACACAAGCCAATGAGACAAGACCCCGGCAAGAGGAGCTTGCCGGGAAGGCCAACCAAGGCACCTCAAGGAACTTGCCGCGACGCGCCTCGCGTCCCGGCAAGGCCCGGTGAGCGACAAGCTCCCGGACGCGACAAGACAACAACCACGGCAAGGCGCTTGCCGCGGCAAGCCACCACTCTGTGCCCGCGCTCCAGCATATCCACCAACGTGTCGCTCTGGGACCCTTCCAGGCGTGCGTGGCGGGAGGCTGTGTAGCCAGCGGTGCGCGGTGGCAAGCGGCGCTGACAAGTTTGCCATCGTGGCGAGTGGTGGCGTCCCTGACAGTCCCTTTTACACTGTTTAGGCGACACAGACGGGCATTTAATACCCTTATCCCCTGCCGTCAGGGTTAGGTATGATACACTGTAGCAGGTAGCTGTACCTACGGCAGCACCTTCCCGTTTTTACCCTTGCCTCTGTTGCCACCTGTGGGTGACCCCTTGAGCATATAAAAGGAGGCCCATGCGCAACGTAGAGGGGGGTTAGCTAGTTCAGAGAACATTCACGCTCGGTCTCGTTAGCTGCTGAAGTGTACTGTAGCACTTCGCGCTCCCAAGCAAGAAATCAATACAAACCACAAAGCAGGAGTAGGGTTTTACGCATCCGTGCGGCCCGAACCTGGATAAATCACTCGTGTGCTTCGTCTCGATCCGTTCTTTGCACGATCTCCACCCCCGCCGAACCGAAAGGGACTCGGCCCGCCGGTCCCATAGGTGCCTGTGGATCAGTACCCCGGCACTTATGATCTTATATTATTATTGATAGTCCAACTCTTGAGTCTGATGATAAAAAAAAGGGCTGAAAAATTTAATGCTCAAGACAAAGATAGTATTTATTTAAAAAAAATCTCAGTTTCTTTCTTGTGCTCTAAATTGTACAACGACTTGCCTGTGGCGGTCTCCGTAAAGAATTGGTTGCCGGTCTCGTACCGGAGTGTGCACCGCGCACCATGAATCGCCCCGCCCATCTTGCTGCTACCGATCCGCCGCCGTATCTCAGCGCCGACTCCGTCGAGGCAAGCGCGGCAGCGCTCCGGCGGCATGTCCTGCGTGCACTGCGCCAGCCCGTACACGGTCCGCTCGCTCTCCCGCGACGACCACGGCGCGTCGGCCGTTGCGTACCTGTCCGGCTGCGCTGCTGCGGCCTCGGCCAGGGATCTCGTTAGCTTGGCGACCAGCTCGTCGAACTGCCTAGCGTCGGCGGCCGGCACGAGGTTCAGGTTGGTGCCGTCAACCCACTCCGGCGCGTTGCTGAAGGCCGAGAGGAAGTCCTCGTCGGAGAAGCGAAGCTGGTAGAGCTCGGAGTAGAGCGCCACGTCCTTGTGGAGCGCGCATGCGGCGGCCCCGGTGCTGTCAGCGTTGATTGTCTTGCCGAAGGCCTCCCGGAGGCGCCCGCTGCAGTCAGCGCCGGTGGAGTCCCCTCGGCAGAGCACGGCGCCGTAGACCTTGTCGGAGCCCCCGCCGGCCGTGCCCGTGGCCGAGTGCGAGTTCATGGCTCTCGCGGTAAGTTCATCGGCGAGGGATCTAAGGCTGGCCTGGTAGGTGCTGTTTGGGCTGTACTTGTCGTTGGCGTCGGCGCAGAACAGCTGGTCCCCGGCCGATGGCACCGGCGAGGAGAGCAGCAGAACTACGAGGGCTACAAACATCGCACGGCCGGGATACAGGGACTGAAAAATGGAAAAATCGCGAGTGGACATGCCACCACGCGCGCGTCCGAAATCCACACCGCTCGCGATGCGTGCAGCTTTATAACCCTCTGACCGTATAAGGAATTCGCCTCGTAGTATAGTATTCGGTCTAGCGTGTGTATTTGCATCTGACACATGCAGTGCATGGCCCGCGAGGCGGCGCGCGTGCATTAATCCCACACCTAGCAGCCCAACGGCAATAATTCAACGATCTGGCAGCCCACATGCGGGCAACATATCTGATGATACCGCAACTCAAGTGATACAATGCTCCGATGAATCATGGGCCTTTTGATTATGTTGGAAGGGACACGATGAAGGCACACGTGATGAGCAGCCTCTCCACCGCAAAATATACAAAAACATTCTGATTCATGTATTCCCAGTGTCAATTACTGACCCTGGCCCACCGGGATGACAAGAGGAGTTAATCTCTCATTTATTTTAGCAGATGTCTGACGGCACCCTGCACATATTATCTGTTGCCCCTCTTCATCCCGCAGCTTCTCCCTTAATTATCCTCCCTAATTTTTGCAGTTTCTCCCCCCTGTTTATCCCACATTGGTTCATCAGCTCTACCCGTGGACAGCTGCTACCAATGGTAACATGCACCAAACTTTTTTTTACTCGTCCTCTCACCAGCAAGTGCTCATCCCCTCGCATTCGTCCTCCTCGTCGACTCTATTTGTGTTCAGCTTCTGGCCTTCCCTGCTTTGTGCTCTATCATGTGCTCTTTCATGTTCTAGTCTAGTTCATTAGCTCCTTCAACACGTATTCATTCAGACCAGGTAGCTCCCATTCTGTTCATCCGATGGCATGAATGGATTAGTTCGTGAGCTCCTTCAACACACCTTCTAATGATCTAATCCACCATGTGTCATTCGGTGCTCTCATCAACTCTGGGTATGCAACTTGTTCAGAATCAGCTGGTGGACATTTCAAGCTCCTTTTTTTTGCAAGGGACAATGCAAGCTCCTGTACTAGGTTCCCAACGAGCCTAGAAAATCAATAACAAAACCTCGCCTAAGCACATATTTTGAGCATAGCAACGGTATTCCTATAGTAGGAACATTAACGAACGGCTACCCTTCAGCTGTCACTTGAGCTTGATACAATGATCACCTTATCATTTTGTCTTCTCCCAACTGGCAGGTTGAAGAAGGTTGCACAGTGTAGGAGTATTACTGTTACCTTCCCATGAAATTTGTTATTAACGTAACATGCTATTTTACATTCATTCTTATGGGGATATCCCATCATCCACTACGTAATACTGCAGCATTAAGATTTAAGATGAACAGTGGCAGTGCTTTGATGAACTGATACAACAGTACCCTCAATAATACACACGAAAAATGAAGTTGGGCAACACAAACTAAAACAAAACCGGCAGCTCCAGATTTGTTAAATGCCATTCAAGGCATACAGGTTTGAGACAACCACATTTAAACGTTGCAGACCAGTGTTTTAAATGGCCTGCACCACATTAACATGGCAGAACGGTCAATACTGTATTTTGGATGCATATTCGCTTGTGTCTAGTTCCATTTAAGATGGCTAGCCACCAACCCATGTACACGTAGTTGCTGAATTAACCTCCCGTATTGTTTGGGTATTCATTCAATTACTATATTAATTGCTAATCTTATAGCATAGATGGACCGCCCAGATTTCATCCTCGCGCGCCACCATGTCCCAAAAATCCGCGTCGCTGAAAAATGACCTTCAGTTTAGTGTATATCTATTCAAAACGTAACAGAGCATCATGGCAAAAGAAAAGGAAAATTAACACAGCACACCAGGGGCAAGGTAAGAACCGAAACTGAAGTGGAACTGCATAGGTGATTACGACGTGTCTGCAAATCGATTGGCGACTACGGGACAACCGCGAAATAACATGCACGGACAACTGGTTTGATCTTTCCTCCTTTGCCGAGTGTATTGACTGCAGCTAGACTTCCAACACGGCACTGCAGTTTACACGTTGATCGCTACACGAGTCGTGCGAGAATATCAGGTACCGTCTCATGCTCAATGATACTAGAGCTCCTGGACCATTGGATCTCATACTTGGATGATACAGGTGCTCTTGAACCGTTGGATTCTGGATCCAACAGTTGGTGTTGGAGTCTCTAGATCCGCACGGAATTATGGGACTCTTCAGTTTGTTTGTTTTTTGCAAGTTTGGGCAAGGATCCAACGGCCCATGAGCTCCTGTATCAAGGGAACGTGGGAGCACATGATATTCTCATTGTGAGTCATTCGTGTTTCATTGATTGTATTTTGTAGGAGCATCTTCAATCACATTTATCTAATTTGAATCATGTTTGTGAATGTGTCCGCATATAGGAACGTACTGACCCTCATTTCCAGGCAACTATGCTCCCCATGCAAACCTTCATTCTTATGCAAATACATGCATGATGGATTATTGAACCGTACAAATAACAAAGAACAACCAAAATAACACATTGCAATTCAAAAATAAATGGTTTAGGTTTTAAAAAATAGTTAATATTATCCGGAGTGCATAGTGTAAACACACCTAATAAGAAATCATCAATTTAATGGTTTTCAATGTGAATCAACATATGCTTCATAGGATCATTGAGTAGTTGCACACGTGCATGTTGATCTCGAAGTTGTTGATGCATTTCTAAGAATTTAACAACATGCATTGCATCTTCTTCCGGGAGGCGGACATTTACTCCGAGCTTCTCAAAACAGAAGTACGGGAAGCTACACTGCCCTCGTGTGCAAGAGTACACCAAGCTCGTCAAATACCCTCTTCACATCCTTCATAATAGCTTCTTGCATTTGTGCAAACAGAAATTCTTCTTGCCTTGGGGCTCATGGATAGTCTTCACAAAAGCCAACCACTAATGATAGATATCATCGGCAAGGTAGTACCCATGATGTAGTTGTGCCTGTTAACAGTGTAGTTGCACGTTGTAGTACCCCATCGCGAAGTCTCTTGAGAATAACAGAGGTCGCTGAAGGACATCGATGTCGTTGTGAGAACCTAACATGTCAAAGAATGACAAATCCACGGGTCTTTTGATGCCAATGCTTCAAGTATGATATTTCCCACTTCTATTTCGCGCTCTAGCGCATCTTGCTGACACCTTGCACACACCCAAGGCGACCCCTAAGCACGACTTTGACCATGCACGAGCACCACCACCAACAATCGACATTTCTGGCGAGGGAAGAACATGCCCGACCCGTTGTCTTGTCCATTCACTTCGTCGCGCTGCAATGCACCTCACTGACCACTTGTGCAACACTGGGGAGCACTAAAGCTTAATCGTCGTCGAAACCTTAAGCTCGCCGTTGTGTCTGCATCTCCGGGGAGTGATTCCCAATGACTCTGTCCATCCTTGGTGCCACCATGGTCACCCTCTTGTTGTGTCGAGTCGGGATGTATAACGTGTGCATCCAAGGACTCCCTGTAGCATTGACCCCGAGCACCGCCATAGCGTCCCCGTCTCCAATGACAGATATTGACCCGCCAAAACCCTAGGGTGACATGGGCTCCTGTGAGCCGTTCATCCCCTCAGATTCATCGATCGCGTTTTAATTAACCAAATCGGTATGGCCTAATCTAAGTCGTCTTATGATCATAAAATCCAACACCATGTTATATTTCATGGGGCAACTGGTACCAACCAATCATGTTCCGCCATGTGTCCATTTCTGTCAAAGCCCAAAAATGCTGCCATGCAGAGTTTCCACTGATTTCAAAACGCTGCCATGGCAGAGTTTTTGGACAAAATCAAAATTGAATCTAGAGCTCCAAATTTAGAAAGTCTTTTTGCATTGAGTTCATGCTGATCCCAAGTATCCAGTAGAACCAAATTGGCACAAGTTTGGATTTTTAAAATTTATTTTTATTTAAATTTGGATTAAAACTTTATTTAAACCTAGTTTAAAAACCACACGTCCATTTGAGATGATTTTTTGCGATTGATTCATATGGTGAGCACTATCCATTCTCTTGGTCTTGGTTGGTATATGTGAAAAAGCATAGTTAGATAAAGATTCGACAAGTTAAGCTCATGCTCATTTGCCCCTGAAAAAGTGGGTTGACCATTTTCTTGAATTAGTTCCGAGAAAGAAATCCAAAGCAAATAAGAGCCAAATGAAATTCAGAAAAGGCATAGGTCAAAATTTTGAAAATTGGTCTGTGACAGAACACCGGCCAAAACACAACAAGAGAGAGTAGAAGCACCACCCCCACTCGACACAATCTCTCCAAGCGCACCGCAAGCGCAGCAAAAGGCCAACCTGGTATCTAACTTGGGGCAGTCCGATCTACACAAATCGAGCACCCTCCATAACAGTCTCCTCATAGGGCACACCTGGCGCACTGTGTTAGGGAGAAGCCGTGACAGACCAAGCACACGATGCATCATTTCTCGCGCACCGCAAAGAGCAGCGATGCGACATTTGCAGCTATGAATGAGGCGCAACCGACAAGCGGTGTCCAACCCAGCACCCATGAAGCATGTCCCAATGCAACATGCGAAAAATGGTGTATGCGTACCCGGGAAACTCTGACTCGCACGAACCAAGTACCCTCCTCGACGATTCCCTCAATGGGCGCACCTGGCGTTCAGGGCCCGAGAAACGACGGGACAACATAGACCGAGCAACCTGCATTCCCATCGATCTTGCACCCCGCAACGCCGATCCAAACAAACCGAGCAACCCCCTCGCCTCCCACTTGTTAGAATATATGTGTTGTAATCTCAACCTCCTTCCTTCTCTTGTATTCATTTCAAACTCCTTTTGTATCATCTTGTACGCCAAGCCAAGGGCTGCAGCCACATATCAATATAAACACCACGCGGCTCCCTCGATGGAGTAGGAATGCTTGATATCTTTCATGGTAATCAGAGCCACCTCTTCTCATACATCTAGCCACAAAACCAAAACCCTAGAAACCACATCATCGTCTCCATGGCTTCTTCCGCCGGCGTCTCCCTCAACCTCGGATCGTCGCCGTCTGAGAAGCTCGCAAGAGGCAATTTTATCCTCTGGAAGACGCAGGTCCCCCCAGCCCTGCGAGGCGCGCAGGTGACGGGGCACCTGGACAACACTGACGCCGCTCCGCCCAAGATGGTGGAGGTCACGAAGGCGGGCAAGACCACGGCCCTAGAGCCGAACCCCCTATACGGACCCTGGATCGCCAAAGACCAGCAGGTTCCTATCATACCTTCTAAATTCCATGTCTCCAGAAATCCTTGCACAAGTTGTTGGGAAAGATTCCACCTTCGAGCTCTGGACGACGGTGACAAATCTCTTCGCCTCACAATCTCAGTCTCGGATTACTAATCTGAGAATCGCCATCACCAATACCAAGAAGGGCTCCATGTCAAGCTCGGCGTATATGGCGAAGATGAAAAGTCTTGGGGATGAACTTGCTGCTGCCGGTCGTCCCGTATCTGATCCGGAGATGGTGGACTATATCCTGGCCGGACTGGACCGCGACTACGACTCCGTGGCGGCGGCGATCGACGCTGTCAAAAATACCATCACAGCCGACAATCTCTTTGCTTAGATCTCTGCCTTTGATCAAAGGATGGAGATGCTAGGCGATTCATCTTCAGGCGGGTTCCACTCATCCGCTAATGCAGTCTACAAAGGCCGTGGCCAGTCCCGAGGCAGATCTCGCGGGCGCGGAGGAAGATCGCGTGGCCGTGGTGATCGTGGTGTCGTGGTGACCGCCAGTCCTCTTCCTCCAATGGAGGCGGCGGATTCAGAGGCCGCCCTCGACAACAACAACAACAGCAGGTTCGTGATCAACAGCATGACTATCCAGAGTGCCAGATAAGCTACAGATACCATCTAGGAGGTGCACGAGTTTGTTGGTGGTGTTATGAAGAAAACGACCAGGAAGAAAAAGAGGCGCATGCAGTCTCCTATGGCGTGGACACCAACTGGTATGCCGACAGTGCAGCAACAAACCACATCACAGGTGAACTTGAAAAGTTGACGATGCAGGAGAAGTACAATGGAGGCGACCAAATTTGCACGGCAAGCGGTTCTGGTATGGATATCACACACATTGGCAGTTCAATTGTTAAAAACCCCGTGAAAAATTTACACTTGACCAATGTCTTGCATGTTCCTCAAACATCTAAAAATCTTGTTTCCGTTTATCGATTCACTCTTGATAATAATGTTCTCATTGAATTATATCCTTATTTTTTCTTGGTTAAGAATTTGAGAACAAGGAGAGTCATTCTTAGAGGACGGTGCGTGGGAGGCCTCTACCCACTCATATCATCATCATCATCATCTTCATGGTCCAATAAACAAGCAAACATTGTCACCAAGCTATCTACATCAAGGTGGCATAGTCGTTTGGGTCATCCATTTTCAGTCATAGTTAGATATGTCCTTAGCAAAAATAAACTCTCTTATGAGCCTAGTGTTGGGTTAGTTTGTGATCCGTGTCAACAAGCAAAAAGTCATCAGTTGCCTTACCCAATTTCTACTAGTGTGTCTACTGCCCCTTTACAACTTATCTTTTCAGATGTATGGGGGCCAGCTCCTACTTCGGTTGGTAGATTTTCCTATTATGTAAGTTTTATTGATGACTATAGTAAATTTACTTGGATTTACCTATTAAAGAAACGATCTAATGTATTCCAAGGTTTCCTCAATTTCCAAAATCTTGTTGAACGCAAACTGAACTCTAAAATCATTGCTATGCAAAGTGACTAGGGTGGTGAGTATGAAAAATTAAATTCCTTCTTTCAAAAGCTTGGCATATCACACCATGTCTCTTGTCCTCATGCTCACCAACAAAACGGATGTGCTGAAAGTAAGCACCGCCACATACTTGATATGGGGCTTGCATTGCTAGCAAATGCTTCCATGCCACTTAAATTCTGGGATGAAGCATTCTTAACTGCCACATATCTTATCAACTTGCTTCCAAGTAAAGTTATCAAATTTGAAACACCTATTACACAACTTCTTGGTGTCACACCTAACTACACATCTCTTCGTATCTTTGGTTGTGCCTGTTGGCCCAATCTTAGGCCCTACAACACACGCAAACTTGCTTTCCGCTCAAAACGGTGTGTCTTTTTAGGCTATAACCCCATGCATAAAGGGGTCAAGTGCCTTGATGTTCCTACTGGCCGGGTCTATATATCAAGAGATGTTGTATTTGATGAGTCTGTGTTTCCCTTTGCCTCTCTTCATCCTAATGCCGGTGCACTTCTCCGCAAGGAAATTCTTCTTGCTTCACATCTTCGGTCTTTGATCATGGGGGCGACAATTGTACTAACCAATGTGATGATATCTCTGCTGGTACTGGTCTCTCTCTTATGCCTGTGCAGGTCCCTAGAGAAAACGGTGCTCAAAATGACCAAGATTTCGAAAATATGACTAATTTTGACCCAATATTGCATGCTGAGTGATACGTCTCCATCGTATCTATAATGTTTGATTGTTCCATGCCAATATTCTACAACTTTCATATACTTTTGTCAACTTTTTATATTATTTTTGGGACTAACATATTGATCTAGTGCCCAGTGCCAGTTTCTGTCTGTTGCATGTTTTATGTTTCGCAGAATATCCATATCAAACGGAACCAAACGGGATAAAAACGGACGGAGCTTATTTTCAGAATATTTGGAAAATTTGAGAGAAAGATCAACGCGAAACGGTGTCCGAGGTGGGCACGAGGTAGGGGGGCACGCCCCACCCCCTGGGCGCGCCCCTGACCCTCGTGGTCCACCCGTAAGGCGGTTGATGCCCTTCTTTGGCCGCAAGAAAGCTAATTTTTGGTTAAAAAAAATCACGGCGAAGGTATCGGTCCAATCGGAGTTACGAATCTCCATATATATACGAAATGGTGAAAGGGCAGCAGAACAGAACGCAGAAACAGAGAGAGGCAGAGAGACAGATCCAATCTCGGAGGGGCTCTCGCCCCTCCCATGCCATGGAGGCCAAGGACCAGAGGGGAAACCCTTCTCCCATCTAGGGAGGAGGTCAAGGAAGAAGAAGACGAAGGGGCCCCCTCTCCCCTTCTCTTCTGGTGGCGCCGGAACGCTGCTGTGGCCATCATCATCATCACCGCGATCTACACCAACACCTCCGCCATCTTCACCAACATCTCCATCACCTTTCCCCCTCTATCTACAGCGGTCCACTCTCCCGCAACCCGTTGTACCCTCTACTTGAACATGGTGCTTTATGCTTCATATTATTATCCAATGATGTGTTGCCATCCTATGATGTCTAAGTAGATTTTCGTTGTCCTATCGGTGGTTGATGAATGCCTATGATTGATTTAATTTTCTTGTGGTTATGTTGCTGTCCTTTGGTGCCCATCATATGAGCGCGTGCGTGGATCAGACCATAGGGTTAGTTGTATGTTGATAGGACTATGTATTGGAGGGCAAGAGTGACAGAAGCTTCAACCTAGCATAGAAATTGATGCATACGGGATTGAAGGGGGACCAATATATCTTAATGCTATGGTTGGGTTTTACCTTAATGAACGTTAGTAGTTGCGAACGCTTGCTAATAGTTCAAATCATGAGTGCATAGAATTCCAAGTTAGGGATGACATGCTAGCAGTGGCCTCTCCCACATAATACTTGCTATCGTTCTAGTAAAGTAGTCAATTGCTTAGGGGCAATTTCGCAACTCCTACCACCACTTTTTCATACTCACTATATTTACTTTATTGTGTATTTACTTAAATAGCCCCTACTTTTTATTTACGTAATCGTTATTATCTTGCAAATATATCCAACAACACCTACAAAGTACTTCTAGCTTCATACTTGTTCTAGGTAAAGTGAACGTCAAGCGTGCATAGAGTTGTATCGGTGGTCGATAGAACTTGAGGGAATATTTGTTCTACCTTTAGCTCCTCGTTGGGTTCGACACTCTTACTTATCGAAAACTGTTGCGATCCCCTATACTTGTGAGTTATCACTAAGGAAGAAGACGCACCTGGCACAGATGACGAGGGAGATCCGGCGGCGCCTGCCACCCCTGCACGCGCGCAGTCCTCGGATCGTGCAAGCGCATCCGCCTCGGATCGCGCCCCTGACGGCTCCAGTCCTAGATCCAGGGAGGTCCACTCCCGCGCGGCCGCGTCAGCTTCAGGCGGGGCCAGCGGCGGGGCTGAATCCCCCTCGCACCACGCACCAGCGCCAAGCGGGGCTAGATTCCCTTCACACCGCGTGCGCGTCCAGTCGCGGTCGGGTGGCGGATCCTCTGCGCCGGGTCGGACGGGCGACGCCCATGTGCATGTGGGAGGGGCAGCCACACCAGCAGGCACAGGATCTCCTACGCACATGATGACAAATCAGCCCACTGCATCAGCAGATTCTCCTGGATCTTCTGTGGCAAGTATACCAGCGGTACGGCCAGAGGTTTCTTCACGTGTTATGACCCGGCTACAAAAAGGTATACGAAATCCTAAAATTTGGAAAGATGGAACTATACCATATGGAATGTTGTGTATTTCAGGAGAATTAACATCGTTGAACAGTGCACTTGATGATCCTAAATGGAGGAAGGCAATGGATGAGGAGTATTCTGCACTCATGAGGAATAAAACTTGGCATCTTGTACCAAATGAGAGAGGTAAAAATATCATTGATTGCAAATGGGTGTATAGAATTAAAAAGAAAGTAGATGGCTCCATTGATAGATATAAGGCACGTCTAGTTGCAAAGGGCTTTAAGCAACGTTATGGTATTGACTATGAGGACACCTTTAGTCCCGTTCTAAAAGCTGCAACTATCAGACTTGTGTTAGCTATTGTTGTATCCAGAGGATGGAGTCTAAGGAAGCTAGATGTACAGAACGCGTTTCTGCATGGTGTTCTGGAAGAGGAAGTGTTTATGAGGCAGCCACCTGGTTATGAGAGTAAGAAATTGCCACATTATGTCTGCAAGCTTGATAAAGCACTCTATGGTTTAAAGCAAGCACCCAGAGTATGGTATTCCAGATTGAGCTCACAGTTGAAATATCTTGGCTTCATTGCCTCCAAGGCTGACACATCCTTGTTTATTTATAACAAGGCAGGAGTAGTCATTTTTGTGCTTATATATGTTGATGATATCATAGTTGTAAGTTCTTCACAAAATGCTACTAATGTTCTTTTGCATGATCTGAGTTCAGAATTTGCCTTGAAGTACCTAGGAGATTTGCATTTCTTTCTAGGTATTGAAGTAAAGAAAACTCAAGATGGTATTGTGTTAAATCAGGAAAAATATATCATTGAGCTTCTGTCTCGTATGGGGATGAAAAATTGTAAGCCAATGCCTACACCTTTATCCTCCTCAAAAAATCTCTCAGCATATGAGGGTGAGCCACTTCAAGAAGAGGAGAGTACAAGGTATATGAGTTGTTGGGAATATAGCTACCAGGTAAGACCTGCCTAGGAGGGGTCGGGTCAGCCCCAATGGCGGGTCACAAAAGAAGCCCAGTAACATTCAAGGTGATAGTTTATTAAGACTTATAGAAGGCCTAAGCCTAGAGGTGGCTTAAGGCCCAATATTGTATATCGTCGTATGTAAGAAAAGACTTGTAAAGAAAGGCATATAAAAGAAGTCACTGAGCCAGACACGTTTTATGAGCCGGCCGGGACTCTGTAGGCCGCCAGGCATCAACCCGTGTATATAAGGGGACGACCTGGCAGCGGCTTAGGGCAAGAATCAACAGATCGATAACCAAGCCGGTGGATTTGCTCCTTGGTCATCGAAACACCAGCAATTCCAACACAACTAGACATAGGCTTTTACCTTCATCGTAAGGGGCCGAACTAGTATAAAACCTCTCGTGTCCTTTGTCCCGATTAACCCCTTTAAGCTTCCTAGTTGCGATGGCCCTACGACTAAGTCCTTTTGCTAGGACATCTGTCGTGATAATTCCACGACAGTTGGCGCCCCTCGTGGGGCCAGCGCACGGTGGATTTGAGTTCTTGAAGGGCAACTTCGAAGGACTCAAGGGATACGTTGTGGGCCGGATGACCAAGAGTCGCTGCAGCAAGCTCTACATCGACGACGAAGGCTGGGCCCCCGAGCTCAATTGAGTATGGGTACCGGGCCCCCTTTGGTGGGATTCATGTCTTCATTGGCCGGATCGGCGAATCAGGCCCTGAGCCGGACGTCTGCACCAAAATCATCGAGACGGCTCAGCGTGCGAGGCCCTCCCGGGCCTGACCCGTCGTAAAACGTGCCTTTGTGGGTTGCATCCATGGAGGTGAATACTCGGAAGGATCAGTGGATGGCGGTGACACGGCCATCTGTTCTGACACTACGTCATCAACAGGCGAGACGGATTCTCTGTATCAGCTACGGGATGGCATGCTTAGGGGTTGTTCCGATGGCAGCAGCATTCCGGACCCCTTTTGAGCCGCCGAATCGAGCCGGAGTCTTCATGGCAGGCACTCAGCCCGGGCAGAACTCCACGACCGCAGCAGCAACAACCACCGGGTCGGCAGCGGCCGGGTCAGGAGACCCCGCGAGCCCCCCGGCTCAGATGTTGATGGACCTCACGGATAAGCTGACGGCTTTGTTGACTGCCATGGTGGAACCAGCGGATAAAGTTCAGCATGACGCGGAGGTGGCACGGGTACGTGAAGAGATGGCACAGGCCAAGGAAAATTTAGCAGCAGAAGAGGTCAGGATGGCCGTGGAGCGGGCGGCTTTGGACGTTCGTGCTCAGCAGCTTCAAGCGGAGACTTTCCTGCTCTCGGTGGATCTGAACGCGTCAAACGAGGTCATGAGGAGAAGGCATCAGAAAACTCAATCACGTCTACCTCTGACGCTCGATCCTAGGAACCTTTTCCATACACCCAGGGCCGGCCCAAGTAACCCGCCGGAGGCAAATCGGATCACGACACCCGGAGCACCGGTTCAGCCGCGGGCCATGGAACCACCTCGCATGTATACCGCTCCGCCTCATTATGCACCAACACCACCGGGTCACTTCTCCAATCCTTTGGAAAACCTCATTGCTGCGTTGGCTCGTTTGGCAGCTCTCCCGATGGAAGGTGACTCTCCGACAGCAATCGAAACACGAAGAGTGAGAGAAATTCTTCAGACGGCTCTGGCGCAGCGGGATGCGTACTCTTATAGTCAAGACAGAATCCATTCGACTCCTTGCCCGAGCCGGAGCCCGAGCTATAGCAGGCATATGGACTCAGCTGATATGTCAAGCAACGCTCAACGCCGCAACCAACCACGCATGCATGAGCCGGTGCGGGCTGGAGCCCTTAACTTAGCGGATTAGGAGAGGATCCGACAAGAGACTGAGCGGGCGGTTCAACTGGTAGCTGAGCAGGCGGCTCATCAAAATTTTTCGGCTTATCCAGCAACCTCTGTTGAGGCAGGAGTAGCCACAAGAATAGGAGGTGTCCCTTGCCTGGTGTCGGCTATACGTAATGAGTGCTTGCCAAAAGACTTCAAGGGGCCTCGTAAGGTGCCTAATTACACGACCGACTTGCAGCCTGGGGCATGGATTGAGAGTTACGAGATGACAATGGAGCTCCTGGAGGTCAGCGATGCAGTAATGGCTAAGTACTTCACCATGATGTTGGATAGAACGGCTCGCACTTGGTTGAAAGGGTTGCCACCTAATTCCATCGGCTCATGGGCGGAGTTGAAGGCTCGATTCATTCAGAACTTCAAAGACACATGTAAGAAACCTATGTCAATCGTGGACCTGACTAATTGTAAGCAAGAGAAAGGGGAGTCCACAACCCATTGGGTGCGCCGGGTCAAGGAGATAATACATTCATCTGATAAGATGGATGCTGGCTCGACAGTCTTAATGTTGGAGAAAAAATGCCGTTTTGAACCTCTGAAGCAGAAGCTGGGTCGGCTCAAGCGTGACTGCAATGACATGGGCCAGTTGATGGCGGCTCTGATCAAGTATGCTGATTCTAACAATACCAAGGATCCCGTGTCTGATGAAGAAAAAACAGGGAAGGGAAAGAAGAACGGCAACGACAAGGGTCACCAGCATAACCAGGCAAATCAAGGAGGTAATAAACGTAAGGCTGACGAATTTGTGGCTAACACCAATACACAGGGCAACAATCAACGGTGCAAGGGTAGGCAACCCCCTCGGTCAGGCGGGTCAAGTCCCACCCTCGAGCAACTATTGAATGAACCTTGCCCAAGACACGGCACCCGGGAGAAGCCAGCCACCCATCTATGGAAGGACTGTACAATCATGAAGGCATTTAAAAATTCAAACATATTTGATGGAAGTCACGGGCCTGGCGGCGGTTCAGGCGGAGGCGGCTCTCATGGCCCGGGCGCCGGTTTAGGTGGAGGCGGTTTTCATGGTCAGGGCCATACGGGTAACCAGGGAGGTTATAATCCACAACCCGACCAAGGTAATCAGCAGCAACAGTCCGGATATTAGAGCAACCCAAAACAGTTGAATAGTGGGCACTACCATGTATTTACCACTAGTTTATGCAAGAGGGACCAGAAACTTCATAAGAGGGCTGTCAATGTCGTTGAGCCGGCAATTCCACATTATTTAAGGTGGTCAGAACAGCCTATTGTGTGGAGCAGAGAAGATCATCCTCCCCGGCTTGATAATCCGGGTCACTTAGCCTTGGTAGTGGCACCTCAGGTTGGTGGATATAAATTCACTAAAGTGCTCATGGATGGAGGCAGTAGCATCAACATCCTCTACTATGAGACGTTCCGTCGGATGGGATTGACTGATAAGAGTCTTAAGAAATCCAATACTATTTTTCACGGTGTTGTACATGGCAAGTCGGCATACCCAGTTGGTAAGATTGAACTGGAAGTAGCCTTTGGGGATGAATATGATTCCAAGGCTGAGAAGTTAACTTTTGAGGTGGTTAAGATCAAAAGCCCATATCATGCTCTGTTTGGACGGGCGGCTTACGCCAAGTTCATGGCTCGGCCGTGTTATGTATATATGCAGCTCAAGATGCCAGGTTATATGTAACATCCCAAATTTGCCTTTGGGGATGAATATGATTCCAGGGCTGAGAAGTTAACTTTTGAGGTGGTTAGGATCAAAAGCCCATATCATGCTCTGTTTGGACGGGCGGCTTACGCCAAGTTCATGGCTCGGCCGTGTTATGTATATATGCAGCTCAAGATGCCGGGTTATATGTAACATCCCAAATTTTCAATTTGGAATGTTATACATTAGTTCATCATGCATATCATATTTTATTTTGCTTTTGGTTTTGATCCTAGAAAATCCTAAGCAACTCAAGGACCCACGGAGAGAGTTGGGGATTTCATTATTTACGTATTTGAGTTTTCTCAAATTATGTAAACAGGATCATTTGATTTTATTTATTTTATCATCAATTATTTCTATTACAAAAATATGAGAGAGGGAATAAAATGACTTTCCCAAAATATAGAAATATTGAGGATTTAATAAAAAAATCAAATAAGTTTTATTTTAGAGTTTTTCGGTATTTTTATTTGAATTTAGGAAAAATGCGCATTTTTCAAAGTTGTAGTTTGGGCCTAGATAAATGTTCACTTTATCGGGCTTGATTTTAGGAACCCGGCAAAATTTATTTCGTGATTTTTGAAGTCCGTTTAGTATTTCTTTTTATTTTTCTTCCGAACGGATTTATATAAAAAAACGGAAACCGACTTCGGGCCGTACCCGGCCAGGACTCCCTGGCCCGGCGCCTTTATATAGCGCCCGAGGCCCGGCCGAGAGCCCCAGCCCAGCCGAAACCCTAGCCGCCTCTAGCCGCCGCCGCCCGCCGGAGTTGCGCGCTTTTCGAGGTTCGCCGCCGCCCGTTTTTCCGTGCAGTTTTTTTTAAAAAAAATTCTGTTCGTCGTTTTCTTTTTCGTCGGATTTTCTGCGGTTATTTTCTGATCGCGATTTCTGATCCGATTTTCGTTTTAGTATAACTTTTCGCTCGTTTATCGGAATCAGGCGATTCAAGCGCCTGGAGTTTCGTCTCGAAACCCTCTTTCCGAATAATCAACTTAAACAAGTTTTTGCTACTGTAAAATTTGCCCTAGATTCAGATTACTAGAACGAAGTTGTTTTCTTTCGCCGTTTGATTTCTTTCACTTCGTTCGATTTGATTCTTTTTGCCAACCAGGGTTCTTAAGTTGAAATTTCTGGTTAGATCTTCTATTTGAGTTTTACCTGTGCATTAGATGAGTACTTATTGTATGCTTGTTGTTTGTCTGCGATAGAATACCCGGAGTGCGCCGCCTGTTACGTTGAATCTCTAGGTTACGCGGATCATCAGCAAGGCAAGTAACACTTTGATCATACCTTTTCTACAACCCAGTTTTCTTGCATTAGATCAATCCTCACACATTGCATGATTAGGATCTAATTAAATTGTGGGATGGGAAGTAGATGAGGTAGTACCTATTACCTGTTTATTATCAAACCTTTGGGAGTTACTTCTACGTTTGCTTATTATGCCATGCTATGCTAGTAGACGTGGATTGGGTGAGGTGATATCCATGACAGATGTGAGATTGTTAATTAATGGTTTATCTAAGGTGGCAACCTAACACACATCTGGGTGGATTGAGGCACCTGGGGTTCCAGGACTTGCCTGTTTTTCTTGGACCGCCACCCAGGCTCAAAGGGATCATGAGATTATTCATACTAGAAACTTCCGTGTGCAGCCACAAGCCATTATGGGCTCTGGCATAGTTGACTAAGTTGTGCGAACTCTTACAGTGGTAGACTAGCAGATGTAGGGGATGTAGGTGGTACGGTCTACCCGATCGTAAGGTGCTAGCGCTTCTGAAAGACTATGTCTCGGTCATCCGTCTTCTCAAACACCATGTAGTGCGAGAAACCAAACGGAGGCGATCGAGTCTTGTGGGGAAAAGTGCGCAAACCTCTGCAGAGTGTAAAAACTAATCATGGTTAGCCGTGTCCCCGGTTATGGACATCTTGAGTATCTAGTACCTGGATTTCATGTGAATCTCAACATGTTACTCTAAATTAATTTTGTTGGGTTTTAATGATGTTATTAATTGGGATTGAGAATGCTGTCAACCATTCTCAATGTTTAACAACCACCATGATAGTAATAAAATTTATTCCTTTGAAAGTAGGGAAAAATTGGCTTTACGCAAAAACAGTAACCATAGAGCTTTCCACCAGCCAAATATGCATATAGTATAGTTGTTGCATTCCATTACTCTCTATGTGTTACCTTGCCAGCATATTCCATGTGCTGACCCGTTTCGGGCTGCAACGTTAATGTTGCAGGCTTTTCAGACGACGATTAAGGAGTTTTTAGGTCGTGGTTCTATACTCAGTGATGCCGTTGGAGTTGATGGACTCACTTATCTTCCAAGCCTTCCGCTGTTATCGACACTAGATGGCCTTAAGCCATACTTATTGTAATAAGTTCTCTTTTGAGACACTCGATGTAATAAGTGTGTGATTGCTACTCTGCTATAAATCCTCCGAGTACTGTGTGGTGTCAGCATTACTGATCCAGGGATGACACCGGAGCACAGAGATCAGACTGTTTGAGGTCTGGTCGCTACAGAGATGGTATCGGAGCACACGCTGACTGTAGGACACGACCACTAAGCTAAAGACCTAGATCACTAGATCACTCTCTTCTCTTCTGACTTCTCATCTTTTCTACTCTTTAGGATGGCGGATGCAAGGAACAAGTTCACCCAACCAGATGAAGATACACCCTTTGGACGCCACTTGAAGGAAGTCACTAGATACCTGAACATAGGAATACCAAGCTTCACGGGAACCTACAACACCACTTTACTTGAAGAAGAGCGCTGGATGATTCAAGTTCAAGTTCCAGGAAGGACGTTCATGCCAGTCACTGAGCCTATAGAGTTTTCTTTTGATGCACCAACTTGGAGTCTAGGAAAGAGTATGGCAGCTCACATCGCCATGGGACGCATTGGAGAAGTCTACCGCAAGGATCTCAAGGATACTATCTACCAGATTTGCGGACGCCGAGATGAACACTGGGAGATGATCAGCACCAGGAAAGATAGATCAATAGCAGCTTTTGTTCAGGAGTTAAACCAGCACATTCGACGCCAGGAGAATCAGATGTGCGCCGACATGATAGATCTGAAGAAAGCTAAGACTAGAATAAAGGAACTAGAGGAAGAACTCAAGGCTACACGCGAAGATTATGAAGAAGAAATTGAAGTATTGGTGGATAAGAATGCCGACCTAACTATGAAGATTGGAATATTTATGGGAGGCCCAACACCAATAGATGAAGACGAAGAACCCAAGGAGATTAGCCCGGAGGACTACATCATCATTGACGGCACCGACTCGGAACAAGATAGTAGCGATGATGACTATGTGGATGAAGCAGGAGCAGATATCATGGAGTCTACAACCATAGAATATTTCTAGTAGACCACCTCATCAGTAGTAGTAGTCCACCATGTAAATATAGTAGTCCGAGCACTTTGCGATAGCTAGATCGATTGTATGCCCTTGTTTGATTGAATGAAGTGAATTGTTTGCTTTTGCCTCATGTGCATATGGGTAGTGTTTTCTCTTTAGATCCCCTCTATTCTTATATCTCATCTTTTCTAAACCCTCAGATGCCTCCGAGACGTGACCCCAGATTTGCCTTTCCGCCGGAGCTCACCCAGTTGATCCAGCAGCAGAACACCTTGATGCAGTTGCTAGTTCAGAATCAGAATCAGGGGAACAACAACAACCCACCACCACCACCACCTGTTGACCACTTAGCCCGTTTTCTTAGGCTGAATCCGCCGGTGTTTTCCAGTAGCACCGAGCCGATAGTAGCAGATGATTGGCTCTGCAAGATAGCTAGGGAGTTGACCACCGCAGGATGCACAGATGTGGAGAAGGTTAAGTTTGCCGCACATCAGTTAGAAGGACCCGCAGCATCTTGGTGGGAGAATTTCACAGCCACCTTCCCAGTCGACACTGTCACATGGGACCAGTTTCAGCAGGCTTTTCGTACTGCCCATGTTTCAGCAGGAGCAATGGCCATGAAGAAGCGTGAGTTTCGTAACTTGCGCCAAGGAGGACGGACAGTTGGCCAGTATGTGGAGGAGTTTAGTAAGCTAGCACGTTATGCCCCAGATGACGTTGCTACAGATGCAGCTAAGCAGGAGAAATTCCTGGAAGGATTGAATGATGAATTGAGCATGCAGTTGATGGTAGCCACCTTCAACAACTACCAGGAGTTGGTAGATCGTGCTCTTATGATTGAAGGGAAGCAACAGCAAATTGAGAACCGCAAGAGGAAGTATGGACAAGGAAAGTATAATTCAGGAGCTCAGCAGAAGCCTCGTCTTATCCCTAGACCAGGAGGACATTTTCAGCATACCCATGGAGTAGGTAGCTCGCACAATCACAATGGCACCAAGAATGGTAATGGGAATGGAGGAAGTAATGGACAGAACCGCAGCACCCCATCAACCCCAGCCAAGAAGGACTTGAGCCATGTCACTTGCTATAAGTGTTCGAAGCCAGGACATTTTGCAAATGAATGTCCTGAAGGCCAAAATGGCAATGGAAGTTCTGGGAAGAAGCCGAACCCTTTCAACAGGGGACAGGTGAACCACGTTAGCGTGGAGGAGGTTGAAGCTCAGCCCGATGCAGTAATAGGTAAGTTTTTGGTTAAGTCATTTACTGCACTCGTTCTTTTTGATAATGGTGCATCACATTCATACATCTCAAGGGGATTTGTGGATAAGTATAACCTACCAACCCAAGCCCTTAGGTCACCCATGTTAGTAACCTCGCCAGGAGCAGAGTATGTGGCAAGTTTATAGTGTGATCGGTTACCATTAAGGATTGGTAACTATGTTTTTCCCTCAGACCTAATAGTATTGGAATCTCAAGGATTGGATGTGATATTAGGCATGGATTGGTTATCAAAGTATAAAGGGAATATTGAGTGTGCTAGTAAGTCAATTTTGCTTACCACACCATAAGGGAGAAGGATTAAGTATGTATCCCGGCATGTACCAAAAAGGACACAAGTGAATTGCCTAACAGGAGTTGTGCAGGAGGAAGTACCAGTGGTAAAGGATTTTCCTGATGTATTTCCCGAAGAGTTGCCAGGCATGCCACCGGATAGAGACATTGAGTTTTTGATTGAGCTATTGCCAGGCACTGGGCCAATATCGAAGAGACCATATAGGATGCCAGCAAAAGATTTGGTGGAAATTAAGAAGCAGATTAAGGAGTTACTGGATAAGGGATATATTCGCCCAAGTTATTCGCCTTGGGGATCGCCAGTACTTCTAGTGGAGAAGAAGGATGGATCGTTAAGGATGGTTGTTGACTATCGAGGATTGAACGAAGTAACGATCAAGAACAAGTACCCACTACCAATGATCAACGATTTGTTTGATCGATTGCAAGGAGCTAAAGTGTTTTCCAAGATCGATTTGCGATCAGGATACCACCAGTTGAAGATTCGAGAACAGGATATACCTAAGACAGCATTCACCACAAGATATGGACTATATGAGTATACCGTTATGTCATTTGGACTGACTAACGCGCCTGCCTATTTTATGAACATGATGAACAAAGTGTTTATGGAGTTTTTGGATAAGTTCGTCATAGTGTTCATTGATGATATCCTGGTATATTCAAAGAATGAAGAGGAGCATAAGGAGCATTTGCGTTTGGTACTTGGAAAGCTCAGAGAACATCAGTTATATGCCAAATTCAGCAAATGTGAATTTTGGTTGAAGGAAGTAGGATTCCTCGGACATGTTATATCTGGAGAAGGTATAGCAGTAGATCCCGCTAAAGTTGAAACCGTGACCAAGTGGGAAGCACCAACAACAGTTGGAGAGATCCGGAGTTTTCTTGGACTCGCAGGATACTACCGGAGATTTATTGAGAATTTCTCAAGGATTGCAAAGCCTATGACGGAGTTGTTGAAGAAGGATACTAAGTTCAAATGGACTGAGGAGTGTGAGGCAAGTTTCCAGGAGTTGAAGAAACGTTTGGTTACCTCACCAGTGTTGATTTTGCCAGATCAAACCAAGGATTATGAGGTGTATTGCGACGCTTCACGTCGAGGACTTGGAGCAGTGCTTATGCAGGAAGGGAGAGTTGTTTCGTATGCTTCACGACAACTGAAGCCCCACGAATTGAATTATGCTACGCATGATTTGGAGTTAGCAGCCGTAGTGCATGCATTGAAGACATGGAGACATTTCCTCATTGGAAATCATTGTGAGGTGTACACGGATCATAAAAGTTTGAAGTACATTTTCACGTAGAAGGAGTTGAACCTCAGACAAAGGAGATGGTTGGAGCTTATCAAGGATTATGATATGAGATTACATTATCATCCCGGGAAGGATAATGTAGTAGCTGATGCATTAAGCCGCAAGAGCCATGTCAATATGTTAATGACGGGAGAAATACCCAAGGAGTTAGCAGATAATTTGCGTGAACTATGTTTGGAAATAGTTCCGAGAGGCTATGTAGCAGCACTAGAGATTCAGTCAACTTTGATGGATAGAATCAGAGAAGCTCAGAAAACTGACAAAGAGATTGCCGCTATAAAGGAGAAACTGAGCAAAGGAAAAGCTAAAGGATTTCGTGAGGATGAGCACGACACCCTATGGTTTGAAGACCGTGTTTACGTGCCCAATAACCCGGAAATCAGAAAGTTGATTCTGCAAGAGGCACATGACTCACCGTATTCGATTCACCCGGGAAATACCAAGATGTATTTGGATTTGAAGGATATTTTCTGGTGGACCGGAATGAAGAAGGATATTGCGGAGTATGTAGCAGTTTGTGATGTATGTCAGAGAGTAAAGGCAGAGCATCAGAAGCCAGCAGGATTGTTGCAACCATTGCCGATACCCGAATGGAAGTGGGATAAACTAGGCATGGATTTTATCACGGGATTACCAAGGACTCGTTCAGGCTATGACTTGATTTGGGTTGTAGTCGATCGATTGACGAAGGTAGCTCATTTCATCCCAGTAAAGACCACTTACACCAGTGCTAAGTTGGCAAAGATATACATGACCAGGATTTTATGTTTGCATGGAGTTCCGAGGAGCATCGTATCAGATAGAGGAACCCAGTTTACCTCAAAGTTCTGGAAGCAGTTGCATGAGACTTTGGGTACCAAGCTAGAGTTTAGTACAGCTTTTCACCCGCAGACAGATGGACAGACTGAGAGAGTCAATCAGAATTTGGAAGATATGCTAAGAGCTTGTGCGCTAGATTATGGATCTAGTTGGGACGATAATTTGCCATATGCTGAGTTCTCTTACAATAATAGCTATCAGACCAGTTTGAAGATGGCACCTTTCGAAGCTTTGTACGGAAGGAGGTGCAGGACACCGTTGTCATGGGACGAAGTTGGAGACCGCCAGTTGTTTGGACCAAATCTGATTAAGGAGTCTGAACAGAAGGTGAAGTTGATTCGTGATAGGCTCAAGGTAGCCCAGTCCAGGCAGAAGAGCTACGCAGATTCTAAATGCAAGGAAACAGTTTACGAAGTCGGAGATAGAGTTTATCTTCAAGTATCCCCACTTCGAGGGATTAAGCGATTTGGAGTTAAGGGGAAGTTAGCACCACGATTTATAGGGCCATATCGAGTTTTGGAGCGTATGGGAGAAGTGACCTACAAGTTGGAATTGCCAGAAGGATTAACAAGAGTGCATGATGTGTTTCACGTTTCTCAGTTGAAGAAGTGTCACGCGGAGATGGCTGACATACCATTGAGAGACACCGTGTCATTAGAAGCAATTCAGTTAGATAACAATTTGACCTATGAGGAGAAAGCAGTCAAGATCCTCGAGTTTGCCAGCCGAGTTACTCGCAGCAAGGTTATCAAGTTTTGCAAAGTTCAGTGGAGCCACCACACGGAGGATGAAGCCACCTGGAAGCGAGAGGAAGATTTGCTCAAGGACCACCCTCACCTATTTTCTAGCCAACCCGAATCTCGAGGGCGAGATTCATCTTAAGGGGGGGTAGGTTTGTAACATCCCAAATTTTCAATTTGGAATGTTATACATTAGTTCATCATGCATATCATATTTTATTTTGCTTTTGGTTTTGATCCTAGAAAATCCTAAGCAACTCAAGGACCCACGGAGAGAGTTGGGGATTTCATTATTTACGTATTTGAGTTTTCTCAAATTATGTAAACAGGATCATTTGATTTTATTTATTTTATCATCAATTATTTCTATTACAAAAATATGAGAAAGGGAATAAAATGACTTTCCCAAAATATAGAAATATTGAGGATTTAATAAAAAAATCAAATAAGTTTTATTTCGGAGTTTTTCGGTATTTTTATTTGAATTTAGGAAAAATGCGCGTTTTTCAAAGTTGTAGTTTGGGCCCAGATAAATGTTCACTTTATCAGGCTTGATTTTAGGAACCCGGCAAAATTTATTTCGTGATTTTTAGAGTCCGTTTAGTATTTCTTTTTATTTTTCTTCCGAGCGGATTTATATAAAAAAAACGGAAACCGACTTCGGGCCGTACCCGGCCAGGACTCCCTGGCCTGGCGCCTTTATATAGCGCCCGAGGCCCGGCCGAGAGCCCCAGCCCAGCCGAAACCCTAGCCGCCTCTAGCCGCCGCCGCCGCCCGCCGGAGTTGCGCGCTTTTCGAGGTTCGCCGCCACCCGTTTTTCCTTGCAGTTTTTTTTAAAAAAAAAATTATGTTCGTCGTTTTCTTTTTCATCGGATTTTCCGCGGTTATTTTCTGATCGCGATTTCTGATCCGATTTTCGTTTTAGTATAACTTTTTGCTCGTTTATCGGAATCAGGCGATTTAAGCGCCTAGAGTTTCATCTCGAAACCCTCTTTCCGAATAATCAACTTAAACAAGTTTTTGCTACTGTAAAATTTTCCCTAGATTCAGATTACTAGAACGAAGTTGTTTTCTTTCGCCGTTTGATTTCTTTCACTTCGTTCGATTTGATTCTTTTTGCCAACCAGGGTTCTTAAGTTGAACTTTCTGGTTAGATCTTCTATTTGAGTTTTACCTGTGCATTAGATGAGTACTTATTGTATGCTTGTTGTTTGTCTGCGATAGAATACCCGGAGTGCGCCGCCTGTTACGTTGAATCTCTAGGTTACGCGGATCATCAGCAAGGCAAGTAACACTTTGATCATACCTTTTCTACAACCCAGTTTTCTTGCATTAGATCAATCCTCACACATTGCATGATTAGGATCTAATTAAATTGTGGGATGGGAAGTAGATGAGGTAGTACCTATTACCTGTTTATTATTAAACCTTTGGGAGTTACTTCTACGTTTGCTTATTATGCCATGCTATGCTAGTAGACGTGGATTGGGTGAGTGATATCCATGACAGATGTGAGATTGTTAATTAATGGTTTATCTAAGGTGGCAACCTAACACACATCTGGGTGGATTGAGGCACCTGGGGTTTCCAGGACTTGCCTGTTTTCTTGGACCGCCACCCAGGCCCAAAGGGATCATGAGATTATTCATACTAGAAACTTCCGTGTGCAGCCACAAGCCAATATGGGCTCTGGCATAGTTGACTAAGTTGTGCGAACTCTTACAGTGGTAGACTAGCAGATGTAGGGGATGTAGGTGGTACGGTCTACCCGATCGTAAGGTGCTAGCGCTTCTGAAAGACTATGTCTCGGTCATCCGTCTTCTCAAACACCCTGTAGTGCGAGAAACCAAACGGAGGCGATCGAGTCTTGTGGGGAAAAGTGCGCAAACCTCTGCAGAGTGTAACAAACTAATCATGGTTAGCCGTGTCCCCGGTTATGGACATCTTGAGTATCTAGTACCTGGATTTTCATGTGAATCTCAACATGTTACTTTAAAATTAATACTGATGGGTTTTAATGATGTTATTTAATTGGGATTGAGAATGCTGTCAACCATTCTCAATGTTTCACAACCACCATGATAGTAATAAATTTTATTCCTTTGAAGTAGGGAAAAATTGGCTTTACGCAAAAACAGTAACCATAGAGCTTTCCACCAGCCAAATATGCATATAGTATAGTTGTTGCATTCCATTACTCTCTATGTGTTACCTTGCCAGCATATTCCATGTGCTGACCCGTTTCGGGCTGCAACGTTAATGTTGCAGACTTTTCAGACGACGATTAAGGAGTTTTTAGGTCGTGGTTCTATACTCAGTGATGCCGTTGGAGTTGATGGACTCACTTATCTTCCAAGCCTTCCGCTGTTATCGACACTAGATGGCCTTAAGCCATACTTATTGTAATAAGTTCTCTTTTGAGACACTCGATGTAATAAGTGTGTGATTGCTACTCTGCTATAAATCCTCCGAGTACTGTGTGGTGTCAGCATTACTGATCCAGGGATGACACCGGAGCACAGAGATCAGACTGTTTGAGGTATGGTCGCTACATTATAAAGGCACCATTACAGTACACGGAAGCCGGAAAATAGCCCTGGAGTGTGAAGAAGGAGATGTCGCTTATGTTGAGTCTGTTTGTGCAACAAAGGAGTTAAAGTTTTATAAAGATAATGTTGACCGGCAGACATGACGTCTTTAAAGAAGCCAACAACGGAGCATGAACCGGTGTTGAAATTCAAGTCAGCTGATGACACCAAAACGGTTGATTTTGTGCTTGGCGACTCATCCAAGCAGTTCATCATCAGTGCCAACTTGGATCGAAAATAGGAAAGCACGCTCCTCTAGTTCATCCATGAGAACCGGGACATCTTTGCATGGAAACCTTCTGACATGCCGGGTGTCCCGAGAGAACTCGCTGAGCACACTCTTAATATTGATCCGAAGTTTAAGCCGGTCAGGCAGTTTCTCCGACGGTTTAACGAGGAAAGGCGCAAGGCCATTAGAGAAGAGGTGGCACGGCTCTTGGCGGCCGGGTTCATTGTGGAAGTTTTTCACCCAAAGTGGTTGGCTAACCCGGTGCTTGTACTCAAGGAGAACGGCACCTGGCGTATGTGTGTGGATTACACCAATTTCAACAAAGCTTGTCCAGATGACCCTTTTGCTCTCCCTCGTATTGATCACATCATTGATGCTATGGCGGGTTGTGAGCGTTTGAGTTTTCTGGATGCTTATTCAGGTTATCATCAGATCAAGATGGCAGTCAAGGACCAGGAGAAGACAACTTCCATCACTCCGTTTGGAGCCTTTTGCTATCTGTCTATGCCTTTTGGGCTTAAGAGTGCCCAGGTGACTTATCAACAGTGTGTGCAGAATTGCCTTTACAATCAGATTGGGCGTAATGTTCTTGCTTATGTGGATGATATAGTGGTGAAGTCCAGAAAAGAGGAAACCTTGGCAACAGATCTGAAGAAGACCTTTGATAACCTCCGGATCTACAAGATGATGCTTAACCCAGCCAAGTGTGTTTTTGGAGTCCCAGCTGGCAAACTCTTGGGTTTTTTGGTGTCCAACTGAGGTATTGAAGCTAACCCAGAGAAAATTAAAGCAATCACATTCCTGGCCAAACCAGCCTGCATCAATGACGTTCAACGGCTGGCGGGTCGTGTTGCTGCTCTGAGCCGGTTCATAAGCCGGTTAGGGGAGAAGGCGATGCCTTTGTATCAGATGATGAAAAAGATGGATGACTTTGTTTGGAGTGAAGTTGCAAATTCTGCCTTTGAGGATCTGAAGAAACAGCTTGCCGAGCCACCGGTTCTTGCTGCTCCGGTTGAGAAAGAACTGCTATTGTTATATGTAGCCGCTAACTCACGAGTTGTTAGTGTGGCGATTGTGGTGGAACACAAGGAGGCTGGCAAGGAACATCTGGTCCAACGGCCGGTTTACTACGTTAGTGAGGTGTTGATCGAATCTAAACAAAGATATCCACATTGGCAGAAGCTCGTTTATGGGGTATTCATGGCAAGCCGAAGCCTCAAACATTACTTTCAGGGTCACCCAATCACTGTGGTTAGCTCTGCTCCTTTGGGAGACATCATTCAAAATAGAGAAGCTACTGGACGAGTCGCCAAGTGGGTCATTGAACTTGGGTCTCATGGGTTGAAGTATGTGCCACGGACTGCGATCAAATCTCAAGCACTGGTTGACTTTATTACTGACTGGACAGAGATGCAGATGCTAGAGGAGAAACCAGACAACACATATTGGATGATTCACTTTGATGGGTCCAGACAGTTGGAAGGCTCGGGGGGCTGGAGTTGTTTTAACTTCCCCTCGAGGTGTCAGGTTTTGTTATGTGTTGTGATTGATGTTTCCTTGTACTAACAACGCAGCAGAGTATGAAGCCTTGCTCCATGGTCTTCGAATGGCTAAAGAGATGAGCCTGAGCCGGGTCCGGTGTCTTGGCGATTCAGATTTGATGGCTCAACAGGTGTCAGGCAAGTGGGATTCCAAGGACCCTCTCATGGCGACTTATCGCCGTGAAGTCGATGTTGTTGCATGACATTTTAAAGGTTACGAGGTGGAACACATTGACTGTAGGAAGAACGAAGCGGCCGATGCTTTAAGCCGGTTGGGATCTCAGCGTAAGCCGGTGCCACCTAACACCTTTTTGGATGTTTTGCGTAACGCGTCTGTTAAGTTACCTATAGAGGAAGATTTAGCCATTCCTGACCTGGAGGCACAGTTGGTGGCAGCTCTTCACGTCATCCCAGATTGGACAGTACCGTTCTTGGCTTACATGACCCGGGGTGAGTTGCCAGAGGATGAGACCCTGGCCCGACAGATAACCCAGCGGTCCAAATCAATGACGATTTCTGACGGAGAGTTATACCATCGCAGCGTCACTGGAGCATTTCAGCAGTGTGTTTCTCCTGAAGAAGGCCAAGAAATACTTCGTGAGATCCATGAAGGGGATTGTGGTCATCACGCCGGGTCAAAGTCTCTTGTGGACAAAGCTTTTCGTCATGGTTTTTACTGGTTGATGGCTCACGCTGATGCAGAGGATCAGGTTAGTAGGTGTGATGGATGTCAAAAATTTGCACGATGAGCGCATGTGCCGGCTCAAGAGTTGCGGATGATTCCAATCACTTGGCCGTTTGCGGTCTGGGGGCTTTACATGGTTGGACCTTTCAAAAGGTCTAAGGATAAAAAGACACATCTTTTAGTGGCAGTTGACAAATTCACAAAGTGGGTTGAGGCAGAGCCAGTGAGTAAGTGTGATGCAGCTACAACGGTTCAGTTCATGAAAAAGGTGATCTTTCGCTTTGGTTTTCCACACAGCATTATCACTGACAATGGCACTAATTTATCCCAAGGGGCTATGGAGGAGTTTTGTCAACGTGAGCATATCCGGCTTGATGTTTCTTTTGTAGCTCACCCTCAATCTAATGGGCAGGCTGAGAAAGCAAATCAGGAAATCTTAAAAGGTCTCAAGCCCCGACTCATGGTTCCCTTACAACGGATGCTGGGTTGCTGGGTAGATGAGTTACCCTCGGTATTGTGGAGTATTAACACCACTCCTAACAGGTCCATGGGTTATACACCCTTCTTCATGGTTTATGGAGCGGAAGCGGTGCTGCCTAGTGACATATGTTATGACTCGCCTCGTGTGACGGCTTATGTTGAAGCTAATAACGAACAAGCCAGACAGGATGCACTTGACTTGTTAGATGAGGAGAGAGACTTAGCAGCGGCTAGATCAGCAATTTATCAACAGGACATGCATCGTTATCACAGCCGCCGGGTTAAATCCAGGACTTTTCAAGAAGGTGACCTGGTGCTCCGGCTCATCCAGGATCTGTCAGATGCACACAAGTTATCCCCACCTGGGTAAGTACCCTTTGTGGTCAGCAAGAACTTAAACAACGGGTCATATTACCTCATTGATGTTCGAGAGCACAAAGACTCACGTAAATCGGAGGAGGAAACCCGCCGGCCGTGCAACATTGCTCAACTTCGGCCATACTACACCTGAGCCACCGGCTCTCATCATGTACATACTTTGACGTTGTATATACTATGATAAGTAATAAAGCAGGACCTCTGTCCTTTTCCTTTTCAAAGATTATATATCTTTACTCTCTTTTACTATTTAAATGACTATTAAGGAGTTGATCATATCTGAATCAAGTCTAACCTTTTTACTCCGGCTTATGATCGTCTTCGAATCTAGCTGTAAACCTCATGATCACTTGGGGGCTTCCTGTTCAAACATAGGTCTTATTCGAACCAAAGATAACATAGCTGTCGTAACCCTCTTGATTGGCTCAAAGCCAAACTCACTAGGGGGCTTCTTGATCGTATCCGAATCATAGCTTAACCCCTTTTGGGTCCGACTTGGATCGTATTCGAATCAGGGTCGTTAAAAACCTCTCAAGGTCATTGGGGGGCTTCCTGTTCAAACATAGGTCATATTCGAACCAAAGAGAACATAGCTGTCGGTACCCTCTTGATCGGTGCAACGCCAAAGCCACTAGGGGCTATATGATCGTATTCGAATCTTAGCTTAACCCCTTTGGTCTGGTTTACTGATCGTATTCAAATCAGAAACCCCCAACCTTTAGTTACAAGGTTAATTTATATTGTTTGCCACCAGTTATTTGTCTTATTGGTTTTTTATTGTCTCAATTTTAAAACAATCAGCACGGTCTTTTCACCGGCTTGACTATTTGACAATAAGCCGCCAAGGCATGATAGTCATCAGGCATACATAAGCATTGACTTCTCAAAAGGACTGGATCATCAACCTCATCACCCGGGTCATATAAACCGGTGGTCCAAAGGTCAAAAATACAGGTATGACTGTTATTTATGAACAGTTGTTGCTATGTTAATCAAAGGTTGTTTCAACCTTGTTTATTTTCACATCTGTTTTCGTTTCTTCTACTATGATAAAACATTGGTTATATACCGGGTGTTCTGACCCGTTCGGTGCTAAATCGCCAAGCCAGTTTTTTCCTTTTCTACAGGAACAAAGCCGAAATATTCCAGAGATAACAATAAATATGACGCATATATTGACATCAGGAAGCAAAGAGTCACACACGGCATCTTATGCACGATGGCATAGGCAAAATATGCAGTTGTTTCAAGCTAAATCTATTACAAGGCTTTTAAGAGCCCATAAAGATGGTTCTCACTCTTCCCTCGCCGGTTCACCTTCTTCTGTTAATTGGAAGCTAGGATTGGACCAGTCAAAGCCGTTCACGGCAATGAACTCTGATTCATCATCAATCAAGCCAGCCGGATCAACTTCTGGAGCAAACGTATGTTGACGAACCGGCGGGATAAGGTCTGTCACCTTGTAAGAGGGAGTCGCCATCTTCTTAGTCTCCAAATCAAAACCCGGCTGATATTTGTCAATATTGGTTTCATCTCCAAGAATGGTAGCCTAAGGTTGAACTTCCCTCACGCAAGCAACAAAGTCATCCTGCTCAAACAGAGACCCTTCTTCCTTCACGATAGGGTACCCCCTGGCTACGTCCGCCGGGTCTAGATCTGGCACCCAGGCTTTGGAGCGGCTCAGGGCAGTCAAGGCTCCGGCTCTGGCACAGGATCGTTTGACTTCTTGAAACCTGGCGGGTAAGATTGACAATTTTTTTCAAGACATCACTGAGCCGGTTGGGTCCTTGATTGGCAGGAGAGATAGCAGCAAGTGCTCGTTGAGCGCCAGTGTACAACTGCTCCACTAAGGTATAGACCGCCTTCAGTTTAGTCACATTATCTTGGCTCAGATTCTTGCTTCGCGGGCCTGCACATATTTTTTAAACAAGGGGTCAGCTGGCGGTTTATATTCCAGGTTAAAAGAAGGTATAAAAGATCAGTACAGATGGCTTACCAAAGATGGCGGAAACCATTTGAGACACCCGGTTCTTTAAGACGGTCAGCTCCGTGGTAACCTCCTCAAGAGTCGCTTCAGCTTTTTCGACGCGTTGTGTCAGCAGTGTCTTTTCTTCAGCCCAGGATTTCTCTTTGGCAGTCAAGCTGGTTTTCAGTTTTTCCGTCTCAGCAAGACTTAATTGAAGTTTAGAATCAGCATACTCGATTTCTGCCTCTTGATCCGCCAGCCGGGTCTTGGCGTCAGTTAATTGGGAACCCAATTCAGATAAGGCGTTCTAAAAAACATACACGGTTGTGTCAAGGTTTAAACTAAAAGTTCAATATTCAAGTCTCAAGTACTTTGCACTGCAAAACCACTTGACACTTGGGGGCTAATGTATGCCAAAACAATTTCTTATGATCTAATATATTTCAAGATTAAGCCGGATTACAATATTTGTTGGGTTCAGCACAAGAGAGTTATGAAATTAAATACCGGCTCATTCATGATCAAGTGAACCGGCCCTTGGGACTACAGGTGAAGTTTATACTACTTTATTGGACTTCAGAAAAATCTAAAGGTAAAGCTTTAGCCTATATCATAAGTCTACAGATCATTCAGGTTTTATCATAATCTAAAGACTTGGGGGCTGGCAGAATATAAGTAAGTCGGAAGAGCATACCTCATACTTCAGCTGCAATTGCTTGACCATCTTGATTTCCGAGTCATGGCTGGAGTGCACATGGCTGAGATAGCCGGACAATATGTCTTTAGCGTTCAGATGGTTGTAATGAGAGATATCAAAACACACTTTCTGTCGCTCTAGGGCTTCTTGCTTAGCGATGTGTCGAGCTAACATGGTGGGAGTCCCCGGCTCAACAAAACGGCTACCAGTGATCAGAACTGTTGGGGAACGTAGCAGAAATTCAAAATTTTCTACGCATCACCAAGATCAATCTATGGAGTAATCTAGCAACGAGGGAAGGAGAGTGCATCTACATACCCTTGTATATCGCTAAGCGGAAGCGTTCAAGTGAACGGGGTTGATGGAGTCGTACTCGTCGTGATCCAAATCACCGATGATCCTAGTGCCGAACGGACGGCACCTCCGCGTTCAACACACGTACAGCCCGGGGACGTCTCCTACGCCTTGATCCAGCAAGGGGAGAAGGAGAGGTTGGGGAAGACTCCATCCAGCAGCAGCACGACGGCGTGGTGGTGGTGGAGGAGCGCGGGACTCCAGCAGGGCTTCGCCAAGCACTACGAGAGACGAGGAGGGAGAGGGGTAGGGCTGCACCAACAGGGAGAGCAAATCACATGTGTTGGGTAGCCCCAAACCTCAAGTATATATAGGGGGACGGGAGGGGCTGCGCCCCCACCTAGGGTTCCCTCCCTAGGGGTGGCGGCAGCCCCCAGATCCCATCTGAGTGGCGGCCACAAGGGGGAGAGGGGGAGGCGCACCTAGGGTGGGCCTTAGGGCCCATCTGCCCTAGGGTTTGCCCCCTTCCCCCTTTGGAGGCGCCTTGGGCCTTGGTGGGAGGCGCCCCAGCCCACCTAGGGGCTGGTCCCTTCCCACTATTGGCCCATGTAGGCCTCCGGGGCTGGTGGCCCCACCTGGTGGACCCCCGGAACCCTCCGGTGGTCCCGGTACACTATCGGTGATGCCCGAAACACTTCCGGTGGCCAAAACCATACTTCCTATATATATTAATCTTTACCTCTGGACCATTCCGGAACTCCTCGTGACGTCCAGGATCTCATCCGGGACTCCGAACAACATTCGGTAACCGCGTGCATACTTTCCCTATAACCCTAGCGTCATCAAACCTTAAGTGTGTAGACCTTACGGGTTCGTGAGTCATGCAGACATGGCCGAGACAACTCTCCGGTCAATAACCAACAGTGGGATCTGGATACCCATGTTGTCTCCCACATGCTCCACGATGATCTCATCGGATGAACCACGATGTCAAGGACTTAATCAATCCCGTATACAATTCCCTTTGTCTAGCGGTACGATACTTGCCCGAGATTCGATCGTCAGTATCCCGATACCTTGTTCAACCTCGTTACCGGCAAGTCTCTTTACTCGTTCCGTAACACACCATCCCGTGATCAACTCCTTGATCACATTGTGCATATTATGATGATGTCCTACCGAGTGGGCCCAGAGATACCTCTCCGTTTACACGGAGTGACAAATCCCAGTCTCGATTCGTGCCAACCCAACAGACACTTTCGGAGATACCTGTAGTGTACCTTTATAGCCATCCAGTTACTTTGTGACGTTTGGCACACCCAAAGCACTCCTACGGTATCCGGGAGTTGCACAATCTCATGGTCTAAGGAAATGATACTTGACATTAGAAAAGCTTTAGCATACGAACTACATGATCTTGTGCTAGGCTTAGGATTGGGTCTTGTCCATCACATCATTCTTCTAATGATGTGATCCCGTTATCAATGACATCCAATGTCCATGGTCAGGAAACCGTAACCATCTGTTGATCAACGAGCTAGTCAACTAGAGGCTTACTAGGGACATGGTGTTGTCTATGTATCCACACATGTATCTGAGTTTCCTATCAATACAATTCTAGCATGGATAATAAACGATTATCATGAACAAGGAAATATAATAATAACTAATTTATTATTGCCTCTAGGGCATATTTCCAACAGTCTCCCACTTGCACTAGAGTCAATAATCCAGTTCACATCGCTATGTGATTAACACTCAAGGTCACATCCCCATGTGACTAACACCCAAAGAGTTTACTAGAGTCAATAATCTAGTTCACATTACCATGTGATTAACACTCGATGAGTTCTGGGTTTGATCATGTTATGCTTGTGAGAGATGTTATAGTCAACGGGTCTAAATCTTTCAGATCCGGGTGTGCTTTACAAATCTCTATGTCATCTCCCAGATGCAGCTACTATGCTACATTTGGAGCCATTTCAAATAATTGTTCTACTTGGAGCTATTCTAAATTGTTGCTCCATTATACGTATCCGGTATCTCTACTCAGAGCTATCCAGATAGGTGGAAAGCTTGCATCGACGTAACTCTTTACGTCGAACTCTTTATCACCTCCATAATCGAGAAACATATCCTTATTCCTCTAAGGATAATTTAGACCGCTATCTGGTGATCTACTCCTATATTACCTTTGTACCCTCATGCCAGATATGTGGCAAGGCACACATCAGGTGCGGTACTCAGCATGGCATACCGTATAGAGCCTATGACAAAAGCATAGGGGACGACCTTCGTCCTACCTCTTTCTTCTGTCGTGGTCGAGCTTTAAGTCTTAACTTCATACCTTACAACTCAGGCAAGAACTCCTTCTTTGACTGATCCATCTTGAACACCTTCAAGATCATGTCAAGGTATGTGCTCATTTGAAAGTACCATTAAGCGTTTTGATCTATCCTTATAGATCTTGATGCTCAATGTTCAAGTAGCTTAAATCCAGGCTTTCCATTGAAAAACACTTTCCAAATAACCCTATATGCTTTCTAGAAATTCTACGTTATTTCTGATCAGCAATATGTCAACAACATATATTCATCAGAAATTCTATAGTGCTCCCACTCACTTCTTTGGAAATACAAGTTTCTCATAAACTTTGTATACACCCAAAATCTTTGATCATCAAAGCATACATTCCAACTCCGAGATGCTTACTCCAGTCCTTAGAAGGATTGCTGGAGCTTTGCATACTTATTAGAATCTTTCAGGATTGACAAAACCTTCCGGTTGTATCACATACAACCTTTCCTCAAAATCGTCGAGGAAACAATGTTTTGACATCCTATCTGCAAGATTTCATAAATAATGCAGTAATTGCTAAATATAATTCCAACAGACTCTTAGCATCGCTACGAGTGAGAAAGTCTCATCGTAGTCAACTCCTTGAACTTGTCGGAAAACATCTTAACGACAAGTCGAGCTTTCTTAATGGTGATACTTACCATCATTGTCCGTCTTCCTTTTAAAATCCATATGTACCTAACAGCCTTACGACCATCAAGTAGTTCTTCCAAAGTCTACACTTTGTTTTCATATATGGATCCTCTCTCGGATTATATGGCCTCGAGCCATTTTGGAATCCAGGCCCACCATCGCTTCTCCATAGCTCGTAGGTTCATTGTTGTCTAGCAACATGACTTCCAAGACAGGATTACGTACCACTCTGAAGTAGTACGCATCCTTGTCATCCCACGAGGTTTGGTAGTGACTTGATCTGAAGTTTCATGATCACTATCATAAGCTTCCACTTCAATTGGTGTAGGTGCCACAGGAACAACTCCTGTGCCCTGCCACACACTAGTTGAAGAGACGGTTCAATAACCTCATCAAGTCTCCACCATCCTCCCACTCAATTCTTTCGAGAGAAACTTTTCCTCGAGAAAGGACCCGATTCTAGAAACAATCCCTTATTGCTTTCGGATCTGAGACAGGAGGTATACCCAACTATTTTGGGTGTCCTATGAAGATGCATTTATCCGCTTTGGGTTCGAGCTTATCAGCCTGAAACTTTTTCACATAAGCATCGCAGCCCCAAACTTTTAAGAAAGACAGCTTAGGTTTCATAGTTCATACGGTGTCATCTCATCGGAATTACGTGGTGCCCTATTTAAAGTGAATGTGGTTGTCTCTAATGCCTAACCCATAAACATAGTGGTAATTCGATAAGAGACATCATGGTACGCACATATCCAATAGGGTGCAACTATGATGTTCGGACACACCATCACACTATGGTGTTCCAGGCGGTATTAGTTGTGAAACAATTTCCACAGTGTCTTAATTGTGTGCCAAACTCGTAACTCAGATATTCATTTCTATGATCATATCATAGACATTTTATCCTCTTGTCACGAAGATCTTCAACTTCACTCTGAAATTACTTGAACCATTCAATAATTCAGACTTGTGTTTCATCAAGTAAATATACTCAGTATCTACTTAAATCATCTGTGAAGTAAGAATATAACGATATCCACTGCGTGCCTCAGCACTCATTGGACTGCACACATCAAAATGTATTACTTCCAACCGAGTTGCTTTCTTTCCATTTTACTGAAAACGAGGCTTTCAGTCATCTTGCCCATGTGGTATGATTTGCATGTCTCAAGTGATTCAAAATCAAGTGAGTCCAAACGGTCCATTTGCGTGGAGTTTCTTCATGCATATACACCAATAGACATGGTTCGCATGTCTCAATTTTTCAAAAACGAGTGAGCCCAAAGATCCATCAACATGGAGCTTCTTCATGCGTTTATACCGATATGACTTACGTGGCAGTGCCACAAGTAGGTGGTACTATCATTACTATCTTATATCTTTTGGCATGAACATGTGTATCACTACGATCGAGATTCAATAAACCATTCATTTTAGGTGCAAGACCATTGAAGGTATTATTCAAATAAACAGAGTAACCATTATTCTCCTTAAATGAATAACCGTATTGCGATAGACATAATCCAATCATGTCTATGCTCAACGCAAACACCAATCTCGATGGTAGAGGGAGCGTGCGATGCTTGATCACATCAAGCTTGGGAAAAACTTCCAACACATATCGCCAGCTCACCTTTAGCTAGTCTCCGTTTACTCCGCAGCCTTTTATTTCGAGTTTACTAACACTTAGCAACCGAACCGGTATCTAATACCATGGTGCTACTAGGAGTACTAGTAAAGTACACATTAACACAATGTATATCCAATATACTTCTATCGACCTTGCCAGCCTTCTCATCTACCAAGTATCTAGGGTAATTCTGCTCCAGTGGCTGTTCCCCTTATTACAGAAGCACTTAGTCTCGGGTTTGGGTTCAACCTTGGGTTTCTTCACTAGAGCAGCAGCTGAATTGCCGTTTCATGAAGTATCCCTTCTTGCCCTTGCCCTTCTTGAAACTAGTGGTTTCACCAACCATTAACAATCGATGCTCCTTGATTTCTATTTTTGTGGTGTCAAATATCGCAAATATCTCAAGGATCATCATATATGTCCCTGATATATTATAGTTCATCACGAAGCTCTAGCAGCTTGGTGGTAATGACTTCGGAGAAACATCACTATCTCATCTGAAAGATCAACTCCCACTTGATTCAAATGATTGTTGTATTTAGACAATCTGAGCACAAGCTCAATAATTGAGCTTTTCTCCCTTAGTTTGTAGGTTAAGAAAATCATCGGAGGTCTTATACCTCTTGACGTGGGCACGAGCCTGAAATCCCAATTTCAGCCCTCGAAACATCTCATATGTTTCGCGACGTTTCAAGACGTCTTCGGTGCCTCAACTCTAAACCGTTTAACTGAACTATCACGTAGTTATCAATGTGTATGTCAGATGTTCGCAACATCCACAGACGAACGTTCGAGGTTCAGCACACTGAGCGGTGCATTAAGGACATAAGCCTTCTATGAAGCAATGAGGACAATCCTCAGTTTACGGACCTAGTCCGCATAATTGCTACTATCAACTTTCAACTAAATTTTCTCTAGGAACATATCTAAACAGTAGAACTGAAAGCGCGAGGCCACGACATAATTTGCGAAGACCTTTTGACTATGTTCAGGATAATTAAGTTCATCTTATGAACTCCCACTCAGATAGACATCCCTCTAGTCATCTAAGTGATTACATGATCCGAGTCAACTAGGCCGTGTCCGATCATCACGTGAGACGGACTAGTCATCATCGGTGAACATCTTCATGTTGATCGTATCTACCATACGACTCATGCTCGACCTTTCGGTCTCTTGTGTTCCGAGGCCATGTCTGTACATGCTAGGCTCGTCAAGTCAACCTAAGTGTTTCGCGTGTGTAAATCTGTCTTACACCCGTTGTATGTGAACGTTAGAATCTATCACACCCGATCATCACGTGGTGCTTCGAAACGACGAACTTTCGCAACGGTGCACAGTTAGGGGGAACACTTTCTTGAAATTTTAATGAGGGATCATCTTATTTACTACCGTCATTCTAAGCAAATAAGATGCTAAAACATGATAAACATCACATGCAATCAAAAAGTGACATGATATGGCCAATATCAATTGCTCCTTTTGATCTCCATCTTCGGGGCTCCATGATCATCATGTCACCGGCATGACACCATGATCTCCATCATCGTGTCTTCATGAAGTTGTCTCGCCAACTATTACTTCTACTACTAGCTAACGGTTAGCAATAAAGTAAAGTAATTACATGACGTTTATTTGACACGCATGTCATAAATAAATTAAGACAACTCCTATGGCTCCCCGGTTGTCATACTCATCGACATGCAAGTCGTGATTCCTATTACAAGAACATGATCATCTCATACATCACATATATCATTCATCACATCTTGGCCATATCACATCATACAAACACTTGCTGCAAAAACAAGTTAGACGTCCTCTAATTGTTGTTGCAAGTTTTTACGTGGCTGCTATAGGTTCTAGCAAGAACGTTTATTACCTACCAAAACCACAACGTGATATGCCAATTTATTTTACCCTTCATAAGGACCCTTTTCATCGAATCCGATCCGACTAAAGTGGGAGAGACAGACACCGCCAGCCACCTTATGCAACTAGTGCATGTCAGTCGGTGGAACGGTCTCACGTAAGCGTACGTGTAAGGTTGGTCCGGGCCGCTTCATCCCACGATGCCGCTGAATCAAGATAAGACTAGTAACGGCAAGCAAATTGACAATATCGACGCCCACAACTACTTTGTGTTCTACTCGTGCATAGAAACTACGCATAGACCTAGCTCATGATGCCACTGTTGGGGATCGTAGCAGAAATTTAAAATTTTCTACGCATCACCAAGATCAATATATGGAGTAATCTAGCAACGAGGGGAAGGAGAGTGCATCTACATACCCTTGTAGATCGCTAAGCGGAAGCGTTCAAGTGAACGGGGTTGATGGAGTCGTACTCGTCGTGATCCAAATCACCGATGATCCTAGTGCCGAACGGACGGCACCTCCGCGTTCAACACACGTACAGCCGGTGACGTCTCCTACACCTTGATCCAGCAAGGGGAGAAGGAGAGGTTGGGGAAGACTCCATCCAGCAGCAGCACGATGCGTGGTGGTGGTGGAGGAGCGCGGGACTCCAGCAGGGCTTCGCCAAGCACTACGAGAGACGAGGAGGGAGAGGGGTAGGGCTGCGCCAACAGGGAGAGCAAATCACATGTGTTGGGCAGCCCCAAACCTCAAGTATATATAGGAGGGGAGGGGCTGCGCCCCCACCTAGGGTTCCCTCCCTAGGGGTGGCGGCAGCCCCAGATCCCAGATCCCATGCGTGGGGGCGGCCAAGGGGGAGAGAGAGGGGAGGCGCACCTAGGGTGGTGGGCCTTAGGGCCCATCTGCCTAGGGTTTGCCCCCTCTCCCCTCCTTTGGAGGCGCCTTGGGCCTTGGTGGGAGGGCCCCAGCCCACCTAGGGGCTGGTCCCTTCCCACTATTGGCCCATGTAGGCCTCCGGGGCTGGTGGCCCCACCTGGTGGACCCCCGGACCCTCCGGTGGTCCCGGTACACTACCGGTGATGCCCGGAACACTTCCGGTGGCCAAAACCATACTTCCTATATATCAATCTTTACCTCCGGACCATTCCGGAACTCCTCGTGACGTCCGGGATCTCATCCGGGACTCCGAACAACATTCGGTAACCGCGTACATACTTTCCCTATAACCCTAGCGTCATCGAACCTTAAGTGTGTAGACCCTACGGGTTCGGGAGTCATGCAGACATGGCCGAGACAACTCTCCGGTCAATAACCAACAGCGGGATCTGGATACCCATGTTGGCTCCCACATGCTCCACGATGATCTCATCGGATGAACCACGATGTCAAGGACTTAATCAATCCCGTATACAATTCCCTTTGTCTAGCGGTACGATACTTGCCCGAGATTCGATCGTCGGTATCCCGATACCTTGTTCAATCTCGTTACCGGCAAGTCTCTTTACTCGTTCCGTAACACATCATCCCGTGATCAACTCCTTGATCACATTGTGCACATTATGATGATGTCCTACCGAGTGGGCCCAGAGATACCTCTCCGTTTACACGGAGTGACAAATCCCAGTCTCGATTCATGCCAACCCAACAGACACTTTCGGAGATACCTGTAGTGTACCTTTATAGCCACCCAGTTACGTTGTGACGTTTGGCACACCCAAAGCACTCCTACGGTATCCGGGAGTTGCACAATCTCATGGTCTAAGGAAATGATACTTGACATTAGAAAAGCTTTAGCATACGAACTACATGATCTTGTGCTAGGCTTAGGATTGGGTCTTGTCCATCACATCATTCTTCTAATGATGTGATCCCGTTATCAATGACATCCAATGTCCATGGTCAGGAAACCATAACCATCTATTGATCAACGAGCTAGTCAACTAGAGGCTTACTAGGGACATGGTGTTGTCTATGTATCCACACATGTATCTGAGTTTCCTATCAATACAATTCTAGCATGGATAATAAACGATTATCATGAACAAGGAAATATAATAATAACTAATTTATTATTGCCTCTAGGGCATATTTCCAACAAGAACGTCATGGTCAAACGATGATGGCGGGTTGGCCGAGCTCGATGGTCCGGTAGTAGAGGGGTTAACGATGGTGTCATCAGCTGACGGCTCAAGAGGATCCAATTGAGCATTGGCAGCCGGGTCTTCTGGTGCTTTAGTTCAAGGGGGAGAATTTGGCTTGGTCGGTTCAGGTGCAAGGACTGACGGGTTTTCTGCCGGTTTAGTCACCTTGGCCTTCTTGGACTTGGCTTGGCCACTAAGAAAGACGTGTTAAGACAGTCAGTACAAAGATGCAGTTTGAAAGACACGGAGGAAAGATGATTTTTTTTCCTTACCCAGGGGCAGTCTTGAAGGCCAGAAATTGAGTCTGAGACGAATCACTAGAAGAGTGAGACACCTCCTGAAAGATAAAATAAGGTTAGTAATGCAAGGGAGAAGATCCATTAATGGAAAGTAAAAGACGAAGAAAAAAGAGACCTCATTCTGGCGTTTTTGAGTAGTTTGTTGAAGAATGGGAGGCGGTTCATCGTCGTTCCGGGCTTGACGGCGGCTCTCATGTTGCTGCTTTTTTCAAAAGAAAATGAGGGTCCAAATAAGCCAAAGGGTGTGAAAACCTTACTTTTCGGGTTACCAGTCGAAGTTTCTGTCTTGGCAAATGGGCTGAGTCGGAGGAAATAGTTACCTCTTCTTCTACGGCCTGACTGGCCCCCATGTCGTCCTGGCAATGGTCAATGTCAATAAGGTTATTAAAAATGGCCAAGGGAGTCAAGGGCTACCTCCGACTCAGATGTATCATCATCAAGCTTTAACAGGTCCTCAACGGTGCTCTTCCTCTTCTTCTTAGACCTCTGGGTCGTCTTCTTGGCGGTCATGGCGGCGGCTCTAGCCTTCTTAGCGGCTTCGTGGTCATACTTGGCCTTCCAGAAATCAGAGTTGGCCTGTAAACAAGTAAACAAGATGAAAGGTCATGCAGGTATTTAAAATGGCTAAGAAAAATACAAAGAGAAAGAGGTCAGAGGTTCTTTACCTCTGGCACCGGGTTAAGTTTGCAGAAGGGGTTTAACCCGACTTTACTGCCGTCTTCATATTTGTCGTTCACCAGAAGGGTCGACATTGAAACAATATCTTCTTCAGTTAATTGAACGGAGCTGTGATGAAGAGAGTCATTTGGGCCTTCACCATATTCATACATCAATTTGGATCGGCGGCTTAGAGGGATGACCCGCCATGAGACCCAGCAACGGGTCAAGTCAACTCCGGTTAAGACGTTCCCCAATAAGGCATTAATCCTTTTAATTGATGGAATACGCTTCTTGCATTCGGCGGCAGTGAGCTTGTCAGGGAGCGCAAACTTGGAATCTAAATGCTCCGCGCTTTAACCCGACAGTGGTTTCTCGTTGGCTGGTGAAGTGTCTTGACAATAGAACCAAGTCTGATTCCAGTCTTTGGTATGACTCTGCAAGACTATTAGGGGGAAGACGGCGCCCTATCGGCGCTGAATCGAGATGCCTCCAAGTTCCAAGCTAGGGCCATTGGTACACTCGTTCTGGCGGTTCAGATAAAAATAATCTCTAAGGAGTTCCACGGTCGGTTCTTCTTGAAGGTACACCTCAGAGAGAATTTGGAAATTGCAGATATTGGATATGGAATTGGGCCCGAGATCTTGAGGGTGGGGTTTGAAAAAATGGAGAACATTTCTGAAGAACTTTGTGCCAGGTGGTGAAAAGCCTCGATTCATGTGGTCAAAAAAGACAATGACTTCACCATCTTTGGGATTGGGCCGTTTCTCGTCCGGGTCAGGTGCACAGTAAGACATAACATTCTTCCCTGGCAAAAAACCTATGGTGAAGAATTCCTTCAGATTGTCCTCAGTCACCGTGGAAGGGACCCAGTTGCAGACGATCGGTGCTTTTGACGGCATGATGATCAAAAGACGAACTGAAAGGAAAATAATGTACCGGTTCAATTCAATGGTGAAATTAACAGTTAAATGATGACGGTGCAAATAGGTAATGGCAGCTTAAGTAAGGGCTAATGTCATATAAGGGAAAAGTAAGACGGCGTCGTAAGCCGCCATGACTACAGACATTTGAAGGAAATCAGAGACAGAATTGGCTATAAGCAAACAAGTTTCCTAATTTCTTGATATTATTCTGGATCAAAGGGTCGTTCAAAATGGAAAATATTCTAGACCTAAAAATCTAGCACAGATGAGTTCATGAGTTCTAATGAGGCCTTTGAACCAGAGAAGGAATCTACTGGTATCAAGGATGGGCACAAAACAGCTACTGCACGAGCATATATTCTTTTTGGATCAAGAAGAAGTTGCAGCGGAGGAACCATGAAGAAACTAAGATGAACTGGGAAGAACACGCAGAAAACCTAGAAATCCTAATGCGGATCTGAGGAACAGAAAGATGAAAACTTACAACCACGGATCTTCTGCGGAGATCGCCGCCGTTCTCTGAACCGATTCAGGTCGATGCAGCGGCCAAGGTCGACGGAGACGAGGTGCTCTGTGACGGCGGCGGAGCTCGAGCGGCGGAACAGATGCGAGAGGAAGAAGACAGAGAGAGAGAAGAATGAAAAAGACTAGGGGCGTGCCTATTTATAAGGGGATAAGCAAACAGGCGGGCACGAAAATTAAGGAAGACCCAAATAATGACTATCCAACTAAACGGACGCCTCTATTCTCGGAAGACACTAAATGATAAAGATCCGTTGAGGATGACGTCAGAGCAGTTTTTCGTGTTTTCAGACGATGACGTCATGGCGGGTTACAGAATTTCTAGAGAGAGAGGAAGATGGATTTTATTTAAGTATGAAGATTGACAAAGAATAAAGTTAAAAGTCAACTTGGGGCCTAATGTTGGGAATATAGCTACCAGATAAGACCCGCCCAAGAGGGGCCGGGTCAGCCCCAATGGCGGGTCACAAAAGAAGCCCAGTAACATTCAAGGCGATAGTTTATTAAAACTTATAGAAGGCCTAAGCCCAGAGGAGGCTTGAGGCCCAATATTGTATACCGCCGTATGTAAGAAAAGACTTGTAAAGAAAGGCATATAGAATGAGTCACTGAGCCAGACACGTTTTATGAGCCGGGCGGGACTCTGTAGGCTGCCAGGCGTCAACCCGTGTATATAAGGGGACGACCTGGCGGCGGCTTAGGGCAAGAATCAACAGATCGATAACCAAGCCGGCGGATTCGCTCCTTGGTCAGCGAAACACCAGCAATTCCAACACAACTAGACATAGGCTTTTACCTTCATCGCAAGGGGCCGAACTAATATAAAACCTCTCGTGCTTAACCCCTTTAAGCTTCCTAGTTGTGATGGCCCTACGACTAAGTCCTTTTGCTAGGACATCTGCCGTGATAATTTCACGACAGGAGTACTGTGGGAGCACTACAATATCTAACTCTTACACGTCCAGATATCTCATTTGCTATCAACAAGGTTTGTCAATATCTTCATGCACCTACTTCTGCACATTGGTCAGCTGTCAAGAGGATTGTAAGATATGTGAAACATACTATGGGAATATGACTTCATTTCGAACGGTCTAATTCCTCTCTCGTGAGTGCATTCTCTGATGCTGATTGGGCAGGATGTAGTGATGACAGGAGATCAACTGGAGGTTTTGCAGTGTTCTTTGGATCCAATCTTATCTGCTGGAGTGCTAGAAAGCAAGCTACTGTATCACGGTCAAGTACAGAAGCTGAATACAAGTCTTTGGCAAATGCAACTGCTGAAGTCATTTGGGTTGAATCACTTCTTGAAGAATTGGGGATCAAGAAGAATCGTATCTCATGTTTATGGTGTGATAATTTGAGAGCAACATATCTGTCTGCAAATCCAGTATTCCATGCCAGGACAAAGCACATAGAAATTGATTTTCACTTTGTGCGAGAAAGAGTTGCAGCAAAGAAACTTGAGATTCGGTTTATTCCTTCCAAGGATCAAATGGTTGATGGTTTTACAAAAGCTTTACCAGCAAGACCATTTGAAGAATTCAAGAATAATCTTAATTTAGGTTAGTTGAGATTAAGGGAGGGTGTTAGAATATACGTGTTGTAATCTCAACCTCCTTCTCTCTCTTGTATTCATCTCAAACTCCTCTTATATCATCTTGTACGCCAAACCAAGGGCTGCGACCACATATCAATATAAACACCACGCGGCTCCCTCAATGAAGTAGGAAGGTTTGATATCTTTCACCACCGATAATCTACGGGCACACCTCGGGCACCGGACCCAGAAAATGCCGACCAGAACCCATCTCCGAGCGATCCTTAGGACATGACGACACCTACTCTTACCCGGAAACGCACATGCAATGGCAAAGCATAACACACTACACAAAGGGCCCCACAAGCATCAGCGATCCACAGGTCATAGATCCCCAGAGCCGTCGTGGCGGTGAAACACGGGATTGCGCGATCGGACAGAGGAGGAGGGCGCCGGACATGCAGCGTGGCGCAATGCGGCTGTATCGAATGGCGCGGAGCGCGCCCGAGGAGGTGCGTACTCCTGAAAAAGTCTGAGGATCCTGAAAAAGTTTAAGTGACATGTGTTGTTTCTGGTTGGTTCGATGGATAACGGGTCACGTTTGGGTTGGGTGTGCACATTAATATGGTTTAGGATATATAACTAGGTTGACAACCGAAATATTTGAGTACCTTTCATCAGCAAAGAAACGGTCGTTTGACGTTTGCACATATCACCAATTTGTCCTTATCATTTATCTCTGGTTGACGATGACGCATTGCAACAGGAGTTTGCAGGCGCGCGCTCCCTCAACGCGGTTCTCTCACTTAATTAGTATCCGATTGATTCAGTCAATTCATGCATCTTACGTGCTTTCGGACCATGACGGCTTTGACGAGCGAGCGCAATTATCCGGCGACCACGAGTCTCAGCCAATTTAGGAGGCAAGTTTGAATTCTTATTCCCTCGCACGCCGAACAAATAGCTCACCTAATCCCTCAAACTTTGGCCTGCACCTGCACGTAATCGTATGCATCACTCTCTTGGCGTGATGATGTGACAATAATCACAGGATAAACCTTTTGCAGTTATTTCCCGGCAACACACCAAAAAGACCAGCGCAGCATGCTGTGCTTGACCAAGTACGTACTACGAACAAGTGTCGCCGGCTCATCGCATGCACATCACAGGATCTCTCGTATATAATCCTGAAACCATTTCACTACATATTCCATTCTTGTTTACTGCGTCGATCGTCTAGCTCGAGACATCGTGTGCGCACATGGCGTCGCTCGCTGTGCTCCTCCTGATCCTTTCTGCAGCTCGGGCCTCCAATGCCGCCGCCGTCCGCGTCGGGCTGACGCGCGTCCACTCCAACCCCGATGTCTCCGCCACCGAGTTCGTGCGTGGCGCCCTGCGCCGGGACATGCATCGGCACGCCCGGTTCGCCCGGGAGCTCGCGTCGTCGGGCGGCCGCACCGTCGCCGCGCCAACCCGGAAGGACCTGCCGAACGGCGGGGAGTACATCATGACGCTGTCCATCGGCACGCCGCCGCTGTCCTACCCTGCCATCGCCGACACGGGCAGCGACCTCATCTGGACGCAGTGCGCGCCCTGCGGCAGCCAGTGCTTCAAGCAGGCCGGGCAGCTGTACAACCCGTCGAGCTCCACCACGTTCGGCGTGCTCCCCTGCGACAGCTCGGTGAGCATGTGCGCCGCGCTGGCCGGGCCGAGCCCGCCGCCTGGCTGCTCCTGCATGTACAACCAGACGTACGGCACGGGGTGGACGGCGGGCATCCAGAGCGTGGAGACGTTCACGTTCGGTTCGACGCCCGCGGACCAGACCCGCGTCCCCGGCATCGCCTTCGGCTGCAGCAACGCCAGCAGCGACGACTGGAACGGCTCAGCCGGCCTCGTCGGGCTGGGCAGGGGAAGCATGTCGCTCGTCTCGCAGCTCGGCGCCGGCATGTTCTCCTACTGCCTCACGCCATTCCAGGACGCCAACAGCACCAGCACGCTCCTCCTCGGGCCGTCGGCGGCGCTCAACGCCACCGGGGTCCGTACGACGCCGTTTGTGGCCAGCCCATCGAAGGCGCCCATGAGCACGTACTACTACCTGAACCTGACGGGCATATCGATCGGCACGACGGCGCTGGCCATCCATCCCAACGCGTTCGCCCTGCGGGCCGACGGCACCGGCGGGCTCATCATCGACTCCGGCACGACGATCACGTCGCTTGTCGACGCGGCATACCAGCAGGTCCGCGCCGCGATTGAGTCCCTAGTGACGCTGCCGGTGGCCGACGGGTCGGACTCCACGGGGCTGGACCTGTGCTTCGCGCTGACGTCCGAGACGTCGACGCCGCCGACCATGCCGAGCATGACGTTGCACTTCGACGGCGCGGACATGGTGCTGCCGGTGGACAACTACATGATCTTGGGGTCCGGGGTGTGGTGCCTGGCAATGCGGAACCAGACCGTTGGCGCGATGAGCACGCTCGGCAACTACCAGCAGCAGAACGTTCACCTACTCTACGACATCCACAAGGAGACGCTGTCGTTCGCTCCCGCCAAATGCAGCACGCTCTGAAGACAAATGTACAAATACGTGTGTACATGCATGTCTGACTTCGTAGGTGTTTTTCATAGTTTTGTATAGTTTCGATTCTTTATTCATTCTTTTTTTCGGTTGAGTTCAGAAAGTAAACTGTATGCTTAAGATTTATTAAATTTAGAACCTTCAGCGTATCCTCCGACCTAGCCAGATATTAATCCCACTCACCTTTATGCCTCTTACAAAACAGAACTCGCAAAAATGGTTTTGCTAATTCAAAATCGACTAAGATTCTTAAAATCTCATCAACTGATACTAATCTCAGTCAGTAGTCAATGGGGACTTTAGAAAGTTTCAGTAAACATAGAAATAGCTGGTTTTCTCAACCATTTTAGCTATATGCAAGTCACATGATTTTCAAATTTGGGTAAATCTATTCTCTGACGGTTGATTCCTTTGTTAAGATTTGTGTTGTTTTGTTTTCTTGTGTTGTTTCACAGCTTTTTAAGCTGATTTTGACTTGCTCGGGTGAGTGAAATTTTCCTTAGAATTCATTTTGACATGCCCCTGTTTTGATAAGTCTATTTTCCTTAGGCTGAATTTTTTATTTTGCATTTCTATTGGGCTTGAAGCTTGTTACTCATTGCATGTTTTTTTATTTGTAGGTGTTTCTGCTTTTGCTTTTCGTTATATTATTTAGTCGAGTTTTCTTTCTTTACATTGGTATTTTTGCCATGCGCATTTTTGGCATCACTTTAGCTACCAGTGGCCTAAAAAGTTATTTTCGGACAGTCGATTTTTTCCGTTGATTTCTGTTATGAGATGTTTGCTCTTTTTTCTGTTCTGTTATGTGATGTGTTTTGGGCTGAGTTTTTTTAATGACCACATATTTGGGTTAGTTAATTCCTGTGCGACCAAACCCTCCCTCTCCCCCTTTGCTCTTTTCGGTTTCAGCTTTTTTTGGTTTTACTTTATTAGTCGGTTTTTTTCCTTTTGTGCGTATTTTTTGGATGTTGGATGAGTGTAAATGTATACACACATATACTATAAAACATTAAAATATATGCAAAAATTGTACTATTATATTATTATTCTTTGGATACTTTGCTGTGGCATGCCCTACCGCAAATATGACTAGTACACTAGGAGGTCATGGTGAGTACGTCGGTCAATGACAAGGGGTTGCACGCGACTTCGGCAGTCGTCGACAAAGGGGTGCAAACAGAGGATATTATGGATGAGGCGGCTACAATGCATGTGGATGAGGCAGATGTCGGAAAGAAAGTTTATAGAAACGAGGATGAACAAATTATGAAGGAGATGACACATCTTAGCAAAGAAAAAGATGAAACCTTGCGTATTCTATGTGGTCCAGGATTTATGCCAATTATACAAAAAGAAAGAGTGCATGTTAAATGTGAGAGCGTTGCTAGTTTAAAGGAGTCCATGCACGTGTATGCATGCACAAAAGTAGGAAAGAGTAGTTTGTTTCCTGACCAACATGCAAAAGAATATCATGGATGTCTTTGAAGAAATAATGGGACGTGAAAACCATGAAGGAAAAATAGGAAGAGGAGCAGTATTCACGTACAAGGGCAGTGGGGAGCAGAGGGTCCCAGATCTACGACATGGCAGCGGAAGCAAGTGACAGAGGGAAGGGAAAGGAAGTTGAGGATGTAGACGATCTACTAGCGAGACTTGACTTGCATGAAGATGATGGAGATGACTTCGTGTGGGAAGATGATCCGGAGGTCCCAAAGATCCAAGCAAAGTGGCTAGCTATTGCTAGGGTTCATACTACTAAGGGGTTTAGTCCGTCGGCCCTTTACGCGGATATGAGGTCTGCGTGGAATCCGGCAAAAGGTGTGCGTTGGAGGATGATTGAGAATAATTTGTTTACAGTACAGTTTGGATGCCTCGGAGATTGGAACATGGCGATGATTAATGGACCGTGGCTTTTCAGGAATCAAGCAGTGATCTTGAAGGAGTACGATAGATTTACGAATCCCAAATCAATCAGTCTGGACAGGGTTGCAGTATGGGCAAGAATCTTGAAATTGTCGGACAACTATCTTCATGAAGCTGTGATAAAAGGAATGTGCAGAAAGATAGGAGAAATCCTGGAGGTGCAGATACAATTACCGGCGGGTTATGTCGGCAAGTTTGTAAGGATAAAGGCGAACCTTAATGTGCATAAGAGGCTGGAGCGTTTTGTCTCAATTACCAAGGGGGGCAAGAAAGATTGGTATCAAGTCCATTATGAGAAGATGCCGATCTTCTGCAACTACTGTGGATTGATCGGGCATTGGTATGAGGAATGTGGGACGGGTGAACATGACGTGTCCAAGTTTGAGTGGGGAGACTTTATGATGGCCGATGAATGGAAGCAACATAGATCTAGCCGCGGTGCCGGAGCAGGAAGAGGTCGAGGCCGAGGGAGAGCTCCTTTCGGCAGAGGGTTTGCAGGTAAAGATGGAAATGATCCTGAGTGGTCGCGCTCAAATGGAGCAAACACGAGTTATGATGGCCATACTAGCTGGAGATGGAATGCATCATATGGGGTTCAGGGGGAACCTACAGATAAGATATCCGTGCAGCAGGACACTGCTTCATTAGGCCTGGAAGTGGATATGGTTGAGAAGGAGCACAGTGTAAGGAAGAGGTTGGCAGCTGATTCTGTGTCAGGAGGGATGCCAAGCCCCCAACGATCTATGGTTGTGGTAGACCCAAAATCTAAGGTTTCCAACATGGTTGAGATGTTTGATGGCAGCAATGAGAAGGGGCCATCCTCTACACCCCAGAAAAATGCAAACAGAAAGAAACATAAAGGGGAGGATGATGGAGTAAATGGAAGTGAAAACTCGGATAATGATAATGCAAGATCGGCGGCACTCTTCGTGAGTGACCGCCGGGCGCAATGAATATTTTAAGACTGATCTGTCAGGGCTGCGGGCGGTCCGAGACAGTTCAAGAAATCTGCAACTTGGTACAGTTGCATCGCCCCGGTTTGGTTTTTTCTCTCGGAGACCAAATTGTCTGCTACGAGAGCGTAGGAGATGAGATTCCGATTGGGTTTCAGGCATGGTTTTGGCGTCAGTAGTGAGGGATTGAGCGGAGGCCTGGTATTATTTTGGAATAGCGATTCAGCGGTCTCCCTAAAATCCTATAGTAGGATACACATCGATGTTTTTGTTCAGAACGATGCCACGGGAAGTAGGGAGTGGCGATTCACAGGATTCTATGGGGATCCGATGAGATCAAGGAGGAAAAGGAGCTGGGAACTGTTAACGTTCCTTAGAAATGAGTATGATCAGCCATGGTTGTGTGCCAGAGACTTCAACGAGGTGCTGGATGAAAATGAACAGTTTGGAGGTGTACAAAGGGAAGAATGAAAAATGGAGGGGTTTCGTGATGCAGTTAATTATTGTTGCTTTACTGACCTGGGCTTTTCAGGCCTTCCATACACTTGGGACAATAGACAAGATGGCAACAGGAACATCAAAGTCAGGTTGGATCGGGGTTTGGGAGATGATCAATTCATGGAGTTGTTTGATAATTCTTCGATCACCCATGTACAGACCACGGAGTCAGACCACTGTGCGTTGATAATTTCTATTAGCAAATCAGACTGGGCACAAGCTGAAGGAGGAAATAGGCCGTTCAGGTTTGAGAATGCATGGACCAAACATGTAAATTATATCCAAACAGTGGAAGATGCCTGGGTACCGACGAGTGGTAGCCTGCAAGAAGTCTCAGATGCATTGGGAGGAGTGAGAGATAGGCTGAGAAGCTGGAGCAGAGAAGAATTTGGCTCCGTGAAAAAAAACTAAAATCTATGCGCCAAAGGCTAGAATACCTGAGAGAAAATTCACTGTGGCAAGGTCCGACTACAGAGGAAAGAAGGTTAGTTAGGAGAATTTCTGAATTGCTATCAAGAGAAGAGGCGATGGAGAAACAACGCTCGAGGGTGACCTGGCTTGCTGAGGGCGACCGAAATACAAGTTTTTTCCATGCACAGACAAGAGAGCGGGCACGAGTTAATAAAATCAAGTCACTTCAGTTAAATGATGGCAGAACAATTATGGCCCAGGCAGAGTTGGAGGGTGCAGCAAGTGAGTTTTATCAGTCCCTCTTTACGGTCGAGTTAGATACTCATCTGGAGGAGATCACTGCATATGTTGAACAAAAGGTGAGTGATGCGATGAATGAGAGACTGTGCACACCCATAACTAACACTGAAGTGGAGCGAGCTTTGTTTATGATGCATCCGAACAAGTCACCGGGTCCTGATGGTTTCACGGTTGGGTTCTATATAAAACATTGGCATATTTTGAAGAACTAGGTCTGTAATGCTATTCGACAGTTTTTTGAAACGGGGGTTATGCCCGAGGTGGTTAACAGCACTGTACTGGTCCTTATTCCAAAGGTTAAAAACTCGCAGAACTTAACTCAGTTTCGCCCTATTTCGTTATGTAATGTGCTATACAAGTTAGCTTCCAAGGTTCTAGCGCTCCGGCTCCGTCCAATCTTAGATGAAATAATATCCGAGGAATAGAGCGCTTTTGGGCTCATCTCGGATAATGTTCTAACGGCCTACGAGTGCATACATTATTTGAGGAGGAAAAAGGGTAAGACTGGAGATTGTGCAGTCAAGCTAGATATGGCGAAAGCATATGACAGGGTACAGTGGAGCTACTTGAGGGCTATAATGCATAAATTGGGTTTTGCACAAATGTGGATTGACAGGATAATGGCCTGTGTGGAATCAGTGTCCTTCTCAGTTCGGGTGAATGGGAAATTCTCTCAGATTTTCAAACGTACAAGGAGCTTTCGCCAAGGGGATCCCATTTCACCCTATTTATTCTTACTTTGCTCTGAAGGACTAAAAGCCTACTTAAATCTGTTGGTACAGGGCACTTGAGAAGAGGCATAAGGGTGGGTATCCACGCCCCATGGATTACTCACCTACTATTTGCAGATGATTGCCTCATCTTCACACAGGCATCACATGCAGGAGCAAGAAGAATTCATGATATTTTTGAGATATATAGACGAGGGTCGGGCCAACTTGTTAACCGAACAAAATCTGCAAAAATTTTCAGTACAAACTGTGATGATGATATGAAGGCAAGGATGCATGAAGGATCTGGTATTGCTCCTGAAGCATTAATGGAAAAATACCTTGGATTACCTACTGCTCTTGGTAGGTCCACGGATGAACAATTTGAAGGAATTGTCTCATCACTTAAAAAGCTGTGTAAAGGATGGACTCCACAATTGCTTAATAGTGCTGGTCGAGAGGTACTTGTTAAATCTGTTGGTCAAGCGATCCCGACTTTCTTGATGAGTTGTTTCCCTTTATCAAAGAACATGTGCAAGAAGATAACTAGCATATTAGCTCGGTACTGGTGGGGAGGAGATGAAAAGAAGAGGAAAATGCATTGGAAGAAGTGGATTGACATAGCCATCCCGAAGAGTGAAGGAGGCATGGGATTTAGAGACATTCAAATTTTTAACCAAGCTATGCTCGCTAAGCAGGGGTGCAGGCTTCTCACAAACCTTGATTCACTTTGTGCAAGGTTACTAAAAGGCAAATATTTTCATGATTGTGATTTTATGGAAGCTAGAAATAAAAGAAATGCTTCACATACTTGGCGGGCCACCTTGCATGGTCGAGAAGCATTAAAGAAAGGGCTGATCAAAAGAGTGGGGGACGGCAACACTATTAGGATCTGGGAGGACCCTTGGGTGCCTGAGAGCCATGATAAACACCCATTGGTTAAACTCCCAACTACAACTGTGACCCTGGTGGAAGAACTAGTTAATCAAGATAATGGTGGCTGGGATATGCAGAAGTTAGAAGCTAATTTTGTAGAACCAGATGTATCGATGATAGCCAGGATCCCAATGGGCAGAGCAGAGGAAGATTTCTGGTCATGGTTTCTGGACAGATTTGGAAACTTCTCAGTACGATCCTGCTATAAATTGATGATTGAACGGCGACGAGATGTGGAAGCAGCATCAAGTGCAAGCAGACCGGACAAGCTACTCTGGAAGAAATTATGGAGCCTCCAAGTTCCACCGAACATTAGAAACTTCTGGTGGCGAGTTGTCTTACGTTCTGTCTTACGTTCTAGGCATATTGAACATATTGGTTTCTGTCAAGCATGTGGGCAAGAAGAGAGTATTAGGCACGCCCTCTTTGAGTGCACATGGGCTAAGCTATTCTGGCTAGAAATAAAGAACAATATGTCCATCAAAGTACCAGAGCTACACCGTGAAACCTGGGCTATGGATTTGGTGGAGGGAATCAAAGTACAGAAAACTGAAGCATGTGTTATTCTTTGCGGTGCATGGGCCGTATTGACGGAGAGAAATGCACGTACGCACAGAGAGAGCTCAAGATCACTGATGCAGTCAGTGAAATGGGCTACTGATGTTGCTTATGAACTAACAGAGACTGGAAAGCAGCAGTTGACAGTAATTCCAAAAGAGAAACACAAATGGAAGCCACCAGACCAGTCTTACCTGAAAATAAACGTTGACGCAGCATTTGATGTTGATACACATCAAGGAGGCACTGGATTATGCATCCGGGACCATGAAGGAAAACTAGTACGAGCTCAGGCAATATGGTATGAGCATGGTCTCTCTGCTATGGCAATGGAATCATTTGCAATTCGAGATGGTACCCAGCTTGCTTTGGACCTTGGGTACAGAAAGGTGATAATTGAAACTGATGCCCAGAGTTTGGTGAAGTTGTGGAATTCTCCAGATATTGATCGTTCGGAGATTGCGACCACAATGAAAGAAATTCAAGAGCTTTGCCGGAGTTTTGAGGAGTTTCGCTTAACTTTTATTCCGAGAGAGGCGAATGAATTAGCACATCTTTGCGCTAAATTCTGTAATTCCTCTAGGATACGATGTCTTTGGATAAATTATGTTCCAGCCTTCCTCACGGCTTGTGTGATGAAGGAATGTACTCCCGCTACTTAAATCAATGAAGCTCTTGATTCAAAAAAAAGTCAACCAACTATGTACGTTTGGAAAAGGAAAATAAAAATAGAAGATTAGAACGTACACGCCAAGGAGATCAGCTGCGGTGTAACAAATCACGCAACAGAGGTTAACTTAATTACGTAATATGGCCTGCGTGCCTTTTTTTGGCCGACCAATAAGAGTCGGCTTGTATCCTAGGCTATATATATTATTTACTATTGAGACTTTTAGGGATTAGACTATTTTCTAGAGTTTAGACAACGTCGTGTATCGACTATGAAGCGGCCTTCTGGCCGTTCGTCTTGTTTATCTGTGTGAAATTTTCGGTTATTAAGGGCCCGTTCTAAAGCGCTCCGTCTCCGCGCTTCTCCGGAAGCGGGCGGGAAGCTGGCCGAACGCCGCAGCTTTGAGAAGCCTGCTCCGCGGAGCAATTCTGGCCGCAGTGCAATTTTCAGGAGCTACTCCAGCCTAGCTTCGCGAAAACCAGGAGCAGAAGTTGCACTTTATTACATCTCAATGCCCTTCTGAAGTGGCATGCATAACGATTCGATATGAGAGGAGCGAACCAGCGTCCTCGCCCTGTGGGGTCCTCTTCTTTCTGGCCCACATTGACGGATGGGAAGCTGCCGCTGCTGCCGAACGCATATAGCTTCCCGTGAGAAGCTGGTTGGCCAAGAAGCTGGCCACTTGGGAAGCGAGACAGCTTCTGAATGGGCCCTAAGAAGATTACATTTTGGCGAGAGGATTCTCGTGATCGAGGATTTGCTAGCTATTGGCTTGAGGTCCGTCGGCGATGACGGATTACGTGTCGGTTACTTCTACTCCGACGGGAGGTGCCTTGTCAACCGAGGTATTGCTTGTCAGTTGTTGTTACCACAGCTTCAGGTTGCGTGTATCGCTCACGTAATTGGGAGCTTTCGTCGGTGGAATTTGCTCGAGGTTGTTGCATCGTGAAAGATCGGGCCAAATCAGCGGCGCATTCGAGGTCGTGCCCTCATCATACTTTAAAAGTGGAATTTCAGCGAAATCGTGTGCAAGTTTTTTTATATAATTTTCTTTGTTCTTAGAAGGTAATATCAATGCCACTAATTCATTGTTTCTTACAAAACTTTATTATTTTCATTGTTCTTGGAGGTGTGAATCCTGACGCAGCCATGTAGCCCAGTTGCTGTGTGGTGACTATCAGTGTCGTATATCTATTTGTTCTAGCGGCCTGCGGCTCGGAGACTGGGAGATGTGGGGCGACGAGCCCCGTGCTTGTTATTGTTGAGGTCGCTGCGGGTGGTACCTGGCCCGTCGAGCCCGTGGTTGTGCCCACTATTTCAGTCATTATTACTTCTTGCGATACTGCCTGCGGGCCTTAGTCTGGGAGGCCTCCCTAGAGTTCGGCTGGATGTCCCCAGTTCCTTCGGATGACTCCAAGAGCAAGTCTGTGGCTTCTAGAATAGTAGCAGCCCCGCGTGTTCGTCATCATCGATGAGGGATATCAACTCATAGTTGCTGCTCTCGTTGTCTGAGATCAACACGACGTCAACCTAGTCGGTGCTGTCGTCAAAGGTGAAGCCGTCGATGACGCAGTCTTCCGGCATGTGGGTGATGAGGAAGTTGCCGCAGATCATCGCGACGAGTTGTGAGGTTGGGGCAGGCTAGTGGAGACTTATGAGGTCGGCGCTGAAAGATCGTGGATGTCGACTAGAGGGGAGATGAATTGGCGCTTTAAAATAATTACGGTTTAAGCTTGAACAAATGCGGAATAAACCTAGTGGTTAATTTGTCAAGCACCAAACCTACAACAACTAGGCCCACCTATGTGCACCAACAACTTATGCTAAGCAATATAAACTACTAGGTGATATCAAGATATATGACAAGAAACAATATGGCTATCACAAAGTAAAGTGCATAAGTAAAGGCCTCGGGTAAGAGATAACCGAGGCACGCGGAGACGACGATGTATTCCGAAGTTCACACCCTTGCGGATGCTAATCTCCGTTTGGAGCAGTGTGGAGGCACAATGCTCCCCAAGAAGCCACTAGGGCCACCGTAATCTCCTCACGCCCTCGCACAATGCAAGATGCCGTGATTCCACTAAGGGACTGTCACACCCATGATGCGGCTATATATCCCACGTGACGGAGCATGACTTAGAGGCATAACCGCATAGTAGGCATGTCGCAAGAGGGGTAATCTTTACACATCCCATGTACTGAATAAGAAAGGGATAAAGAGTTGGCTTACAATCGCCACTTCACACAATACATAAATATAGCATTACATCATCCAGATACAATCAAGGTCCGACTACGGAACCAAATAAAGAAAGACAACCCCTATTGCTAGGTCCCCAATCGCCCCGACTAGGCTCCACTACTGATTAACTGGAAACGAAACAACACAACGAACACGGTCTTCATCGAGCTCCTCCTTGAGCTCGGTTGCGTCACCTGCACAGTTATCATCGGCACCTGCAACTGTTTGAAGTAATCTATGAGTAACGGGGACTCAGCAATCTCACACCCGTGAGATCAAGACTATTTAAGCTTATGGGTAGGAAAAAGGTAGTGAGGTGGAGCTGCAGCAAGCACTAGCATATATGGTGGCTAACTTACGCAAATGAGAGCGAGAAGAGAAGCAAAGCACGGTCGTGAACTAGAAGTGATCCTGAAACTACTTACGCACAAACATAACTCCAAAACCATGTTCACTTCCCGGACTCCGCCGGAAAGAGACCATCACGGCTACACACGTGGTTGATGCATTTTAATTAAGTTAAGTGTCAAGTTCTCTACAACCGGACATTAACAAATTCCCATCTGCCCATAACCGTGGGCACGGCTTTCGAAAGTTCAAAACCCTGCAGGGGTGTCCCAACTTAGCCCATCACAAGCTCTCACGGTCAACGAAGGATATTCCTTCCCCCAGGAAGACCCGATCAGACTCGGAATCCCGGTTACAAGACATCTCGACAATGGGAAAACAAGACCAGCAAGACCACCCGTTGTGCCGAGAAATCCCGATAGGAGCTGCACATATCTTATTCCCAGGGCACACCGGATAAGCTAAGCGTACAGGAGCCGACGTAACCCAAGTTGCCAAGGGATGGCCCTGCACGGTTGTGACGCCCCCGTTTCAACCGTACACTAATCATACACACAAACATGTACGATCAAGATCAGGGACTCACGGGAAGATATCATAACACAACTCTACAAATAAAATAAGTCATACAAGCATCATATTACAAGCCAGGGGCCTCGAGGGCTCGAATACAAGAGCTCGATCATAGACGAGTCAGCGGAAGCAACAATATCTGAGTACAGACATAAGTTAAACAAGTTTGCCTTAAGAAGGCTAGCACAAACTGGGATACAGATCGAAAGAGGCGCAGGCCTCCTGCCTGGGATCCTCCTAAACTACTCCTGGTCGTCGCCAACGGGCTGCACGTAGTAGTAGGCACCTCCCGAGTAGTAGTAGTCGTCATCAACAGTGTCGTCTGGTTCCCGGACTCCATCGTCTGGTCGCAGCAATCGGGTATAGAAAGGGGGGAAAAGAGGGAGCAAAGCAACCTTGAGTACTCATCCAAAGTACTCGCAAGCAAGGAGCTACACTACATATGTATGCATTGGTATCAAATGGAATAAGGGTATCATATGTGGACTGAACTGCAGAATGCCGGAATACGAGGGGGATAGCTAGTCCTATCGAAGACTACGCTTCTGGCCACCTCCATCTTACAGCATGTAGAAGCGAACAGAAGGTAAGTTCACCAAGTAGCATCGTGTAGCATAATCCTAACCGATGATCCTCCCCTCGTCGCCCCGTGAGAGAGCGATCACCGGTTGTATCCGACACTTGGAAGGGTGTGTTTTATTAAGTATCCGGTTCTAGTTGTCATAAGGTCAAGGTACAACTCCTAGTCGTCCTGTTACCGAAGATCACGGCTATTCGAATAGATGAACTTCCCTGCAGGGGTGCACCACATTTCCCAACACGCTCGATCCCCTTTGTCCGGACACACTTTCCTGGGTCATGCCCGGCCTCGGAAGATCAACATGTTGGGGAACGTAGCATAAATTCAAAATTTTCCTACGTGTCACCAAGATCTATCTATGGAGTCATCTAGCAACGAGGGAGGAGTGGATCTACATACCCTTGTAGATCGCACGCGGAAGCGTTCAAGAGAACGGGGTTGATGGAGTCGTACTCGTCGTGATCCAAATCACCGATGATCCTAGCGCCGAACGGACGACACCTCCGCATTCAACACATGTACGGAGCAGCGACGTCTCCTCCTTCTTGATCCAGCAAGGGGGGTGGAGAGGTTGAGGAAGATGGCTCCAGCAACAGCATGACGGCGTGGTGGTGGTGGAGCTGCAGTACTCCGGCAGGGCTTCGCCAAGCTCTATGGAGGAGGAGGTGTTGGAGAGGGAGAGGGAGGCACCAAAGGCCAAGGTCAGAAGTCCTCCAGCTCCCCCACTATATATAGGGGGGCCTAGGGGGGGCGCCGGCCCTAGGAGATCCAATCTCCTAGGGGGGCGGCGGCCAAGGGAGGAATCCCTCCTCCCCAAGGCACCTAGGAGGTGCCTTCCCCTCTTAGGACACTTCCTTAGGGTTCCCCCCACCCTTAGGCGCATGGGCCCTAGGGGGAAGTGGCGCCCCAGCCCACTTTGGGCTGGATCCCTTCCCACGTCAGCCCATGGGGCCCTCCGGGATAGGTGGCCCCACCCGGTGGACCCCCGGGACCCTTCCGGTGGTCCCGGTACAATACCGGTGACCCCGAAACTTGTCCCGATGGCCGAAATAGCACTTCCTATATATAATTCTTTACCTCCGGACCATTCCGGAACTCCTCGTGACGTCCAGGATCTCATCCGGGACTCCGAACAACATTCAGGTTACTGCATATACATATCCCTACAACCCTAGGGTCACCGTACCTTAAGTGTGTAGACCCTACGGGTTCGGGAGACATGTAGACATGACCGAGATCGCTCTCCGGTCAATAACCAACACCGGGATCTGGATACCCATGTTAGCTCCCACATGTTCCACGATGATCTCATCGGATGAACCACGATGTCAAGGACTTAATCAATCCCGTATACAATTCCCTTTGTCTAGCGGTACGATACTTGCCCGAGATTCGATCGTCGGTATCCCGATACCTTGTTCAATCTCGTTACCGGCAAGTCTCTTTACTCGTTCCGTAACACATCATCCCGTGATCAAATCCTTGATCACATTGTGCACATTATGATGATGTCCTACCAAGTGGGCCCAGAGATACCTCTCCGTCACACGAAGTGACAAATCCCAGTCTCGATTCGTGCCAACCCAACAGACACTTTCGGAGATACCCGTAGTGCACCTTTATAGTCACCCAGTTACGTTGTGACGTTTGGCACACCCAAAGCACTCCTACGGTATCCGGGAGTTGCACAATCTCATGGTCTAAGGAAATGATACTTGACATTAGAAAAGCTTTAGCGTACGAACTACAAGATCTTGTGCTAGGCTTAGGATTGGGTCTTGTCCATCACATCATTCTCCTAATGATGTGATCCCGTTATCAATGACATCCAATGTCCATGGTCAGGAAACCGTAACCATCTGTTGATCAACGAGCTAGTCAACTAGAGGCTTACTAGGGACATGGTGTTGTCTATGTATCCACACATGTATCTGAGTTTCCTATCAATACAATTCTAGCATGGATAATAATCGATTATCATGAACAAGGAAATATAATTATAACCAATTTATTATTGCCTCTAGGGCATATTTCCAACAGTCTACCACTTGCACTAGAGTCAATAATCCAGTTCACATCGCTATGTGACTAACACTCAAGGTCACATCCCCATGTGACTAACACCCAAAGAGTTTACTAGAGTCAATAATCTAGTTCACATTACCATGTGATTAACACTCGATGAGTTCTGGGTTTGATCATGTTATGCTTGTGAGAGATGTTATAGTCAACGGGTCTGAATCTTTCAGATCCGTATGTACTTCGCAAATTTCTTATGGCATCTTGTAGATGCAACTACTATGCTACATTTGGAGCTATTCCAAATAACTGTTCTACTATACGAATCCAGTTTACTACTTAGAATAATCTGGATTAGTGTCAAAGTTTGCATCGGCGTAACCCTTTACGACGAACTCTTTTACCACCTACATAATCGAGAAAATTCCTTAGTCCACTAGTTACTAAGGATAACTTTGACCGCTGTCTTGTGATCCATTCTTGGATCACTCTTGTACCCCTTGACTGACTCATGGCAAGGCACATTTCAGGTGCGGTACACAGCATAGCATACTGTAGAGCCTATGTCTTTAAGCATAGGGGACGACCTTCGTCCTTTCTCTCTATTCTGCCATGGTCGAGCTTTAAGTCTTAACTTCATACCTTACAACTTAGGCAAGAACTCCTTCTTTGACTGATCCATCTTGAACACCTTCAAGATCATGTCAAGGTATGTGCTCATTTCAAAGTACCATTAAGCGTTTTGATCTATCCTTATAGATCTTGATGCTCAGTGTTCAAGTAGCTTAATCCAGGCTTTCCATTGAAAAATACTTTCCAAATAACCCTATATGCTTTCCAGAAATTCTACGTCATTTCTGATCAACAATATGTCAACAACATATATTCATCAGAAATTCTATAGTGCTCCCACTCACTTCTTTGGAAACACAAGTTTCTCATAAACTTTGTATACACCCAAAATCTTTGATCATCAAAGCATACATTCCAACTCCGAGATGCTTACTCCAGTCCTTAGAAGGATTGCTGGAGCTTTGCATACTTATTAGAATCTTTCAGGATTGACAAAACCTTCCGGTTGTATCACATACAACCTTTCCTCAAAATCGTCGAGGAAACAATGTTTTGACATCCTATCTGCAAGATTTCATAAATAATGCAGTAATTGCTAATATAATTCCAATAGACTCTTAGCATCGCTACGAGTGAGACAGTCTCATCGTAGTCAACTCCTTGAACTTGTCGGAAAACATCTTAATGACAAGTCGAGCTTTCTTAATGGTGACACTTACCATCATTGTCTGTCTTCCTTTTAAAATCCATATGTACCTAACGGCCTTACGACCATCAAGTAGTTCTCCCAAAGTCTACACTTTCTTTTCATATATGGATCCTCTCTCGGATTATATGGCCTCGAGCCATTTTGGAATCTAGGCCCACCATCGCTTCTCCATAGCTCGTAGGTTCATTGTTGTCTAGCAACATGACTTCCAAGACAGGATTACGTACCACTCTGAAGTAGCACGCATCCTTGTCATCCCACGAGGTTTGGTAGTGACTTGATCTGATGTTTCATGATCACTGTCATAAGCTTCCACTTCAATTTATTGTAGGTGCCACAGGAACAACTTCCTGTGCTCTGCCACACACTAGTTTAAGAGATGGTTCAACAACCTCATCAAGTCTCCACCATCCTCCCACTCAATTCTTTCGAGAGAAACTTTTCCTCGAGAAAGGACCCGATTCTAGAAACAAACCCTCATTGCTTTCGAATCTGAGACAGGAGGTATACCCAACTGTTTTGGGTGTCCTATGAAGATGCATTTATCCGCTTTGGGTTTGAGCTTATCAGCCTGAAAATTTTTCACATAAGCGTCGCAGCCCCAAACTTTTAAGAAATGACAGCTTAGGTTTCTCTAAACCATAGTTCATACGGTGTCATCTCATCGGAATTACGTGGTGCCCCATTTAAAGTGAATGTGGTTGTCTTTAATGCCTTAGCCATAAACTATCGTGGTAATTCGATAAGAGACATCATGGTATGCATCATATCCAATAGGGTGCAGTTATGATGTTCGGACACACCATCACACTATGGTGTTCCAGGCTGTATTAGTTGTGAAACAATTTCCACAATGTCTTAATTCTGTGCCAAACTCGTAATTGAGATATTCATCTCTATGATCATATCATAGATCTTTTATCCTCTTGTCACGACGATCTTTCAACTTCACCCTGAAATTACTTGAACCTTTCAATAATTCAGACTCGTGATTCATCAAGTAAATATACTCAACATCTACTCAAATCATCTGTGAAGTAAGAACATAACGATATCCACTACACGCCTCAGCACTCATTGGACTGCACACATCAAAATGTATTACTTCCAACAAGTTGCTTTCTAGTTTCATTTTACTGAAAATGAGGCTTTCAGTCATCTTGCCCATGTGGTATGATTTGCATGTCTCAAGTGATTCAAAATCAAGTGAGTCAAAACGGTCCATTTGCATGGAGTTTCTTCATGCATATACACCAATAGACATGGTTCGCATGTCTCAAACTTTTCAAAACGAGTGAGCCCAAAGATCCATCAACATGGAGCCTCTTCATGCGTTTTATACCGATATGACTTAAGTGGCAGTGCCACAAGTAGGTGGTACTATCATTACTATCTTATACCTTTTGGCATGAACATGTGTATCACTACGATCGAGATTCAATAAACCATTCATTTTAGGTGTAAGACCATTGAAGGTATTATTCAAATAAACAGAGTAACCATTATTCTCCTTAAATGAATAACCGTATTGCGATAGACGTAATCCAATCATGTCTATGCTCAACACAAACACCAAATAAAAATTATTTAGGTTTTAATACCAATCTCGATGGTAGAGGGAGCGTACGATATTTGATCAACCTTGGAAATACTTCCAACACATATCGTCAGCTCACCTTTAGCTAGTCTCCGTTTATTCCGTAGCTTTTATTTCGAGTTACTAACACTTAGCAACCGAACCGGTATCTAATACCATGGTGTTACTAGGAGTACTAGTAAAGTACACATTAACACAATGTATATCCAATATACTCCTATCGTCCTTGCCAGCCTTCTCATCTACCAAGTATCTAGGGTAATTCTGCTCCAGTGGTTGTTCCCCTTATTACAGAAGCACTTAGTCTCGGGTTTGGGTTCAACCTTGGGTTTCTTCACTAGAGCAGCAGCTGATTTGCCATTTCATGAAGTATCCCTTCTTGCCCTTGTCCTTCTTGAAACTAGTGGTTTCACCAACCATCAACAATTGATACTCCTTCTTGATTTCTACTTTTGTGGTGTCAAATATCGCGAATATCTCAAGGATCATCATATATGTCCCTGATATATTATAGTTCATCACGAAGCTCTAGCAGCTTGGTGGTAATGACTTCGGAGAAACATCACTATCTCATCTGGAAGATCAACTCCCACTCGATTCAAATGATTGTTGTACTCAGACAATCTGAGCACAAGCTCAACAATTGAGCTTTTCTCCTTAGTTTGCAGGCTAAGAAAATCATCGGAGGTCTTATACCTCTTGACGTGGGCACGAGCCTGAAATCCCAATTTCAGCTCTCGAAACATCTCATATGTTTCGTGACGTTTCAAAACGTCTTCGGTGCCTCAATTCTAAACCGTTTAACTGAACTATCACGTAGTTATCAAAATGTGTATGTCGGATGTTCGCAACATCCACAGACGACGTTCGAGGTTCAGCACACTGAGCGGTGCATTAAGGACACAAGCCTTCTATGAAGCAATGAGGACAATCCTCAGTTTACGGACCTAGTCCGCATAATTGCTACTATCAACTTTCAACTAAATTTTCTCTAGGAACATATCTAAACAGTAGAACTGAAGCGCGAGCTACGACATAATTTGCGAAGACCTTTTGACTATGTTCAGGATAATTAAGTTCATCTTATGAACTCCCACTCAGATAGACATCCCTCTAGTCATCTAAGTGATTACATGATCCGAGTCAACTAGGCCGTGTCCGATCATCACGTGAGACGGACTAGTCATCATCGGTGAACATCTTCATGTTGATCGTATCTACCATACGACTCATGCTCGACCTTTCGGTCTCTTGTGTTCCGAGGCCATGTCTGTACATGCTAGGCTCGTCAAGTCAACCTAAGTGTTCTGCATGTGTTCCGAGGCCATGTCTGTACATGCTAGGCTCGTCAACACCCGTTGTATTCGAACGTAAGAATCTATCACACCCGATCATCACGTGGTGCTTCGAAACGACGAACTTTCGCAACTACTTTGTGTTCTACTCGTGCATAGAAACTACGCATAGACCTAGCTCATGATGCCACTGTGGGGAACGTAGCATAAATTCAAAATTTTCCTACGTGTCACCAAGATCCATCTATGGAGTCATCTAGCAACGAGGGAGGAGTGGATCTACATACCCTTGTAGATCGCGCGCGGAAGCGTTCAAGAGAACGGGGTTGATGGAGTCGTACTCGTCGTGATCCAAATCACCGATGATCCTAGCGCCGAACGGACGGCACCTCCGCGTTCAACACACGTACGGAGCAGCGACGTCTCCTCCTTCTTGATCCAGCAAGGGGGGAGGAGAGGTTGAGGAAGATGGCTCCAGCAACAGCACGACGGCGTGGTGGTGGTGGAGCTGCAGTACTCCGGCAGGGCTTCGCCAAGCTCTATGGAGGAGGAGGAGGTGTTGGAGAGGGAGAGGGAGGCACCAAAGGCCAAGGTCAGAAGTCCTCCATCTCCCCCACTATATATAGGGGGGCCTACGGGGGCGCCGGCCCTAGGAGATCCAATCTCCTAGGGGGGCGGCGGCCAAGGGAGGAATCCCTCCTCCCCAAGGCACCTAGGAGGTGCCTTCCCCTCTTAGGACTTCCTTAGGGTTTCCCCCACCCTTAGGCGCATGGGCCCTAGGGGGAAGTGGCGCCCCAGCCCACTTTGGGCTGGATCCCTTCCCACTTCAGCCCATGGCTCCGGGATAGGTGGCCCCACCCGGTGGACCCCCGGGACCCTTCCGGTGGTCCCGGTACAATATCGGTGACCCCGAAACTTGTCCCGATGGCCGAAATAGCACTTCTTATATATAATTCTTTACCTCCGGACCATTTCGGAACTCCTCGTGACGTCCGGGATCTCATCCGGGACTCTGAACAACATTCGGGTTACTGCATATACATATCCCTACAACCCTAGCGTCACCGTACCTTAAGTGTGTAGACCCTATGGGTTCGGGAGACATGTAGACATGACCGAGATCGCTCTCCGGTCAATAACCAACAGCGGGATCTGGATACCCATGTTGGCTCCCACATGTTCCACGATGATCTCATCGGATGAACCACGATGTCAAGGACTTAATCAATCCCGTATAAAATTCCCTTTGTCTAGCGGTACGATACTTGCCTGAGATTCGATCGTCGGTATCCCGATACCTTGTTCAATCTCGTTACCGGCAAGTCTCTTTACTCGTTCCGTAACACATCATCCCATGATCAACTCCTTGATCACATTGTGCACATTATGATGATGTCCTACCGAGTGGGCCCAGAGATACCTCTCCGTCACACGGAGTGACAAATCCCAGTCTCGATTCGTGCCAACCCAACAAACACTTTCGGAGATACCCGTAGTGCACCTTTATAGTCACCCAGTTACGTTGTGACGTTTGGCACACCCAAAGCACTCCTACGGTATCCGGCAGTTGCACAATCTCATGGTCTAAGGAAATGATACTTGACATTAGAAAAGCTTTAGCATACGAACTACAAGATCTTGTGCTAGGCTTAGGATTGGGTCTTGTCCATCACATCATTCTCCTAATGATGTGATCTCGTTATCATTGACATCCAATGTCCATGGTCAGGAAATCGTAACCATCTATTGATCAACGAGCTAGTCAACTAGAGGCTTACTAGGGACATAGTGTTGTCTATGTATCCACACATGTATCTGAGTTTCCTATCAATACAATTCTAGCATGGATAATAAACGATTATCATGAACAAGGAAATATAATAATAACCAATTTATTATTGCCTCTAGGGCATATTTCCAACACAACACGTCGCAGCCCTACCTAGGCACAACAGAGAGGTCAGCACGCCGGTCTAAATCCTATGGCACAGGGGTCTGGGCCCATCGCGCATTGCACACCTGCACGTTGCGAGGGCGGCCGGAAGCAGACCTAGCCTATCAGGCGTTCCAGTTCAATCTGGCGCGCGCCGCTCAGTTGCTGACGCCACGAAGGCTTCGGCTGATACCACGACGTCAAGTGCCCATAACTGTCCCCGCGTAGATGGTTAGTGCGTATAGGCCAGTGGCCAGACTCAGATCAAATACCCAGATCTCGTTAAGCGTGTTATTTTGAAGTAACCACGGATGAAGACCAGGGCCAGGCCAACCTCTCTCCTTGGTAGTCTCAACCTGCCCTGTCGCTCCGCCACAAGTAACCATCAGGGGGCTGTCGGGAACCCAGGCCCATCACTACCTGGATGGAACCACCTGCCCCTTCAGCCCCCATCTCCGAACAGAAAACATAAGTATGTAACAGTATATAGTATAAGTGCCCGTGATCACCTCCTGAAGTGATCACGACCCAGTAGTATAGCATGGCAGACGGACAAGAATGTAGGGCCTCTGATGAAATACTAGCATCCTATACTAAGCATTTAGGATTGCAGGTTAAGGTAACAACAGTAGTAGCAAAGACAGGCTATGCATCAGGATAGGATTAACGGAAAGCAATAACATGCTACACTACTCTAATGCAAGCAGTAGAGAGAAGAGTAGGCGATATCTGGTGATCAAGGGGGGGGGGCTTGCCTGGTTGCTCTGGCAAAAGAGAGGGGTCGTCAACACCGTAGTCGTACTGGGTAGCAGCGGCGTCGATCTCGGTCTCTAGCGAGAGAAGAGGGGGAAGAAACAATAAATATTAAGCAAACAGATGCATAGCGATGCATGACATGAAAGTATCGGTGCTAGGGGTGCCCTAACGCGGTATGAGGTGGTACCGGTGAAGGGGGAAAACATCCGAGAAAGTATTCCCGGTGTTTCGCGTTTTCGGATAGATGAACCGGAAGGGGAAAGTTGTGTGTTTGCCATGCTAGGGATGTGTGGCGGACTAACAGGCTGTGTAACCGGATTCGTCTCATCGTTCTGAGCAACATTCATGTACAAAGTTTTTCCATCCGAGCTACGGTTTATTTTATATTAATTTTTAAAGTTTTAAATCATTTTCTAGAATTAACAGAATTAGTTTAGTACTAAAATACATTTCTGACGTCAGCATGACGTCAGCACGACGTCATCAGTCAACCAGCCAGTTGACTGGGTCAAACTGACGCGTGGGTCCTACTGTCATTGACTAAGACTAATTAAACAGGTTAATTAGTTTAATTAGTTGTTCAGTTTAATTAATCAAAATTAATTAAGTTAATTAATTCTACAATTAATTAATTAATTTTATTTTCATTATATATTTTTACTCCTTTTTATGGAAATGTTCTAGGGTGTGGGCCCCTCGTGTCATAGAGTCAGGGCCTTAACGAACGCGGGCGCTGGGCTAACCGGGGCTTCGCCCCGGTTGTGCAGGCGCGTGCGCCGGGCGCCTTAGCGCGCGGTCAGGGGGAAGGGGACGGCATGTGGTCCAACACCGACGACCGTGGCCGGTGTAGGGCGGCGCGGCGAGGCCGGCCGGAGCTGAGGGGGCGCGATGGCAGGTGCGCGGGGCGTAGAGGCCCGGTCAGAGGCGGCCATGCGTGCGGGGGCTAGCGGCGAGCAGCGCAGTGGCGGGCGAAGCTGGGCCGCGCGAGCGGGGTGCCGCGGCCGAGCAGGAAGTTGCATCGCGCAGGGCGCGGTCGGGCAGCCGTGTACGGCGAGGCGACGGCGGGGGAACGGCTCGGGCGCGCGATGACAGGGGAAGAGGGGAGGGGAGGAGGGCGCGTGCTCACAGGGGTGCTGCAGGGGTTCGGGCAGTGGGGGGATGAGGAGGTGGACGGGGACGACCGGCGAGGAAGGCAGAGACGGGGAGGCAGCTCCGGTGAGGTGGCTTCGGCGACGTCGTCGAGCGGCGGGGGCGGGATCCACGCGGCAACGACGGCGTCGGCAGTGGCGCGGGCTGTGTTGAGCCCCGATCCAGATCCGGGGGGGTGATGGCGGTAGGCGGTTGTGACCGGACGACGCCGTTGCGGTGGCGCCGACGTTGGGGCGCCGTGGGGCGTGGTCGACGCGGTCGTGCCCCGATCCAGAAGGGGATCGGGGAGTGGGGGGAGTGTGTGGGGAGTGGGATGGGCGAGTGGGGGTAGGGTTTCGGGGATGGGGAGATAAGGGAAGTGGGGGTGCCGGTTGGGCCTTTTGGCCGGTTGGGCCTTTTTTGCTAAATGGGCCAAGGGGCCCAGTAGATTAGGTTTCTTTTCTGTTTATTAGTATTTTTCCATTTACTTTTTGTTTATTTATTTAGCTATTGTTTTGTATTTTCTTTTAGCATCAAAATATTTTTGTAAAATGTTAAACCTTGCCATATAATTACTATGCATTATTGTGCACTGCCACAACAAGTTTGGGGTTCAAAATAATTTATTAAGTTTGAGTTTATTTTTAAATGGGATAAAAAGGTGTTGTTGGTCCACTGTTTTAATATCCAGGGGCAATTTTATATTTTGAATTTTTTTAATTATTTCATTACAAATTGTTAGTGAATATTTGCAACCCACCAAACATTTTTGTTTTACCGTTTGAAGAAATAATAGTTTGACTTTATTTTAAATTAAATTTGAATCAGGTTTGGATCAAAGTGAGGTTTAGCAAATTACCGCAATGACATGGCATCATTAAGAGGGGATTACTGTAGCTTGATTATCCGGGCGTCACAATTCTCCTCCACTACAAGAAATCTCGTCCTGAGATTTAGGACCGGAGTAAGGGGGAAAGGGTCTGGTTAGGTAATTCTAACGAATCTCCTCGGTCTTGGTTGCTTTTCTCGAAGAGCTCAATCCATTACAATGATGTCTTCATTCCACTACTTCAGGTCATCATTATGAAGTCTTCATCCTTTCTTCGGGGGTTCCATCGTTCTTACGAATAGGTAACGGGGCAGATTGGCAATGACAAAATGCTATAAGGGTAATAATCTGGGATTAACCCATGAATGATCATACGAGTGCCTCTCGAGTTGAACAATTAAAACACATCAAGAGTAAAGTTCGAAGGTACAATAAGAATTTTCAAGCAGATAGATAGTTGCTGGAAGTCTGAACCTGAGTGAGAAAGGGGTTCAGAGTAGCGAGAGTAAGTATTACGTCTCCTACCAGAATAGAGCACTAGGAAGGTGGCCCATGAATTAAATACGAAGCCAAGCATGGGGAATAACCATTAGAAACAGGGTTGTATAGGAGAATCAGGTTTCGATCCGGTGGAACTATGGGTTATGGGCCCACCATACGGGATAAAGGTAGAAGGAGTGGTGACATCTTGCACGGTCATGATAACAAGGCATGTCAGAGGGTAGCCCGTCAGTTATGTCGAAAACAACGTCGGTACCAAGGGCGAGGGACGAAGAGAACCATTCTCCTGCTCGTTGAACGAGGCGGACCAACAGGCAAAGTTCTCGTCAATCGGTGGTTACCGGAATGTCATGAGCAATAGTAACAGGGTCTTACCATCACGATTGTACACCTAGGTGTTTACTTAAGCAGAAGAATATTACTGCTTAGATCATATAGATCACCAGAAAGGTTAAACAAAACAATGGAAAGGAAAAGGTGATCATCAGATTAAATAGAACAATGGAAAGGAAAATGTGTTTAAACACATTCTTCAGGGGTATATCCTTCCCAAGGACAAACAAAGCATGATATCCACGATAGGATATAATGTAGAAAACCCTTTAGGAAAGGGGAGAGAAATTTCATGACTTTACCCATACCGTGGTGTTTGGATAGTTGAGCAGGAAACATTTAGCATTGGGCTTCAAATGTTCTCTTTGAAAATCGGAGTAACATAGACATGCTTCGAGATAGCATTGACATGGTCATCAAGTCAAGATCAGACTTCGGATACACGAAGGATCCATCAGGATAACTTATTAAACAAGGCATTCAATTTCCTCGTGGAAAAATGGTTAACCTTGTTAAAAAGGAAACTATAACACTAGGTCCTCCGGTCAGGTATGCTAGGCATGACATCACCTTATCGGGTCATTTAAAGACCAAAGTTATGACTCTTGGACAGAGTTCCAGCCATCATATCTGCTCGAGATTCAGATATGATTGGTGTCAGGATATGTCAAACTCGTGATGCCTGAGAAGAAAAAGGTGCACACAAATTGACGAGATGACATTATATGATTCTCGGGAAATGAACTATGGAAGCGAGTTCTGAACAAGGGTTCATCATTAAGCCAAGGAGAGGATGAGGAGGTGGCTGATGGACTCGGCGATAATTCAACGTGGTATCCAAAAAGGATGGATCTCCACAATTATGTGAACAAGGAGATAACATTTGTCAAATCAAATGATATAATGAGGTATGCTCGAGGAAAACATACACAGTTAATCATTTATTGAAAGGTGCACCCGAAATATGGGCTTAGGTAGCATGATCTCAAGGTATAACACAAAACACGAACAAGTTTGTGTTGAACAGAAGACAATAAAGTGGTTGATGATAACACGAATCATCAAGGGGCAAGGATGGTATTGCCCATCAAGAATTCGATATATATATCTTGGAAGAGCTTAGGATGTTGATGATGATCACGACACAGTTGTCGAGAGATTTCAAGAAGATGTAATCGGTCGGCGATGCCATCAAGTCAAATGATGATGAAGTGAAAAGTTATGGGAGCCAAGGGTACGACACAAAGTCGAAATCAAGCTTGATGTTCAAGATGAAATGATATGACGAGAAAGATCGACGTAAGTTTAGCTCATCGTCGAAAGTTGTGCTCCGGGATTAAGGACCAGGTGGCATAGTTAAAATCGGCACGAGAATGATATAGCCGAGCAGGCTAGGAATGACGTGATCGAGTTCAAACTCATAAGCAATGAAGGTTACCAAGAGTTTTTTAATCGCGGTGCAGACTCGATTCAGTTATCGATGTCTTTGAGTGTTTAATAACTCAGAGCCCGTGAAAAATTAGAATCAGTGAGAATGTAGTACTTGAAGAAGAACTCATAAGAAGTTATGCAGTTCCGTGATAATCTTGAGTTACCAGGGTGTAATACTCGATGAAAGATCAAAGTAAAGGTTGGACTGGTGTATTGATCCACAGAAGACAAGTGCTTAAACTTGCCCGAGAAAAGGATCAAAGATGATCAATCATGGTCGGAACCACGGTTGCAAAGGACCAACATAGATACAAGATGAACTTATAACAAGGGGACCATTATTAATACAAGAAGCTTCCATGATAAGTTCCACATCGGGTCCATGGGCATGAACACAAAGTTCAAGGTCGACTCCCAATTCTCCAAAGCACGACCTTACATTCACTTATCGTTTCAATTATGGCATTAGTGTTGAAAGTTTTACCTGGTGAAATACCAGGTGAGTATGGCCCATGAAATCTTTCGAGCTCACATAGATTAGGTAAGGCATTGGTTCAACCCATCGGGGCATCTTAGAAACATATACCACAAGCTTCAAGAGTAAATATCACCAGCTCGAAAGTAGAGCAAGGTTAAGAAAGTAGAGGATACAATTTACCAAAGGCATTATGTATCCGAGAGAAGGCTCACAAGGTTATTGAATATGAAGGACGCTGTCGGGTAAAATCCATTAAAGGATATGTCGGTCCATAGCGGAGCTGATGTGAGCATCGGCACACAACCAGAGGAAGTAACAATGCAAAGGCATTGGATTATTGAAACAACCGACTAATTCAAAGCTCAAATGCAAATGAATTATGATTTCCAAATCAAAGGATCAGAAGCAAACGCTCTGATTAAGAATGGATAAGTTGAGTAAGCTTAGGGGTAAAATCGACAACAATTTGATTGGTCGAGATCCAGCTCATGCTTAATATGTCGTCTGAGCCGAAAGGATGAATTCTAGGATCTGATTGAGGATTGCGAGCATTCACAACATATTGAATCAATGGACTCAAAATGATAGTGACAAGGGCTGCCAATAAGATTACTATACCTATGGGATTAACCATAATGAAAGCAAGCAAGAATTTCAAGAATAATAGGCAGTCGATGATTTTCGGAAGATCGAATGGTACTTCGAAGACTTTTGTGAAATATTTGAATCAAATGGGGATGAGCGAATACCCGATAAGTGTGAGAAATTATCCGTAGGGGTATTCAGGGGGCAAAGAACTGCAAGGCAGTAGGCACAAAGTTTTCTCGGAGTAATAGAGAGAATATTGGGGTATCTTGTAATAACAAGATCAACTGGAATAAAAGTAAGAACGACGGGTGTAAGCAGTCCTGGGTGTAAGTATTTATCCATAGGGATATTTTAGTGGTAGGGAATTGCAAAAGCAACGGGCACAAGGTCTCGAGAGAATATCGGAAGGTATCTTCGGAATCCTTCGATGCAGCAGGCGGTCATCGGTAACACGGGGCTCTCCGGGTGGAAGTGATCATGAGATCCTAATGTTAGAGTTAGCAAAATTCATTTAACCCGAATAGAAGAGAGATCAGAGTCCCAGAGTATAGATGAGGAGTAAAAGATCCTAATACCACCCAATGGCGACGTGGGCCCGTAAGCCGCACAACCATGTTAGTAAAAGTTTTTCAATGACTAGACTCGACTTCGGCCAAGGAGTTGGAAAGGGGGATTCCTACAGGCAGTCGTCTCTGATACCAACTTGTGACGCCCTGTTTCAACCGTACACTAATCATACACACAAACGTGTACGATCAAGATCAGGGACTCACGGGAAGATATCATAACACAACTCTACAAATAAAATAAGTCATACAAGCATCATATTACAAGCCAGGGGCCTCGAGGGCTCGAATACAAGAGCTCGATCATAGATGAGTCAGCGGAAGAAACAATATCTGAGTATAGACATAAGTTAAACAAGTTTGCCTTAAGAAGGCTAGCACAAACTGGGATACAGATTGAAAGAGGCGCAGGCCTCCTGCTTGGGATCCTCCTAAACTACTCCTGGTCGTCGCCAACGGGCTGCACGTAGTAGTAGGCACCTCCCGAGTAGTAGTAGTCGTCATCAACAATGGCGTCTGGTTCCTGGACTCCATGGTCTGGTCGCAGCAATCGGGTATAGAAAGGGGGGAAAAGAGGGAGCAAAGCAACCGTGAGTACTCATCCAAAGTACTCGCAAGCAAGGAGCTACACTACATATGTATGCATTGGTATCAAATGGAATAAGGATATCATATGTGGACTGAACTGCATAATGCCGGAATAAGAGGGGGATAGCTAGTCCTATCGAAGACTACGCTTCTGGCCACCTCCATCTTGCAGCATGTAGAAGCGAACAGAAGGTAAGTTCACCAAGTAGCATCGTGTAGCATAATCCTAACCGATGATCCTCCCCTCGTCGCCCTGTGAGAGAGCGATCACCGGTTGTATCTGGCACTTGGATGGGTGTGTTTTATTAAGTATCCGGTTCTAGTTGTCATAAGGTCAAGGTACAACTCCAAGTCGTCCTGTTACCGAAGATCACGGCTATTTGAATAGATTAACTTCCCTGCAGGGGTGCACCACATTTCCCAACACGCTCGATCCCCTTTGTCCGGACACACTTTCCTGGGTCATGCCCGGCCTTGGAAGATCAACACGTCGCAACCCTACCTAGGCACAACAGAGAGGTCAGCACGCCGGTATAAATCCTATGGCGCAGGGGTCTGGGCCCATCGCCCATTGCACACCTGCATGTTGCGAGGGCGGCCAGAAGCAGACCTAGCCTATCAGGCGTTCCAGTCCAATCCGGCGCGCACCGCTCAGTTGCTGATGCCACGAAGGCTTCGGCTGATACCACGACGTCGAGTGCCCATAACTGTCCCCGCGTAGATGGTTAGTGCGTATAGGCCAGTGGCCAGACTCAGATCAAATACCCAGATCTCGTTAAGCGTGTTATTTTGAAGTAACCACGGATGACGACCAGGGCCAGGCCCACCTCTCTCCTAGGTGGTCTCAACCTGCCCTGTCGCTCCGCCACAACTAACCATCAGGGGGCTGTCGGGAACCCAGGCCCATCACTACCTGGATGGAACCACCTGCCCCTTTAGCCCCCATCTCCGAACAGAAAACATAAGTATGTAACAGTATATAGTATAAGTGCCCGTGATCACCTCCTGAAGTGATCACGACCCAGTAGTATAGCATGGCAGACGGACAAGAATGTAGGGGCTTTGATGAAATACTAGCATCCTATGCTAAGCATTTAGGATTGCAGGTAAAGGTAACAACAGTAGTAGCAAAGACAGGCTATGCATCAGGATAGGATTAACGGAAAGCAATAACATGCTACACTACTCTAATGCAAGCAGTAGAGAGAAGAGTAGGCGATATCTGGTGATCAAGGGGGGCTTGCCTGGTTCCTCTGGCAAGAGAGAGGGGTCGTCAACACCGTAGTCGTACTGGGTAGCAGCGGCGTCGATCTCGGTGTCTAGCGAGAGAAGAGGGGGAAGAAACAATAAATATTAAGCAAACAGATGCATAGCGATGCATGACATGACAAGTATCGGTGCTAGGGGTGCCCTAACGCGGTATGAAGTGGTACCGGTGAAGGGGGAAAACATCCGGGAAAGTATTCCCGGTGTGTTTGCCATGCTAGGGATGTGTGGCAGACTAACGGGCTGCGTAACCGGATTCGTCTCGTCGTTCTGAGCAACATTCATGTACAAAGTTTTTCCATCTGAGCTACGGTTTATTTTATATTAATTTTTAAAGTTTTAAATCATTTTCTAGAATTAACAGAATTAATTTAGTACTAAACTACATTTCTGACGTCAGCATGATGTCAGCACGACGTCATCAGTCAACCAGTCAGTTGACTGGGTCAAACTGACGCATGGGTCCTACTGTCATTGACCAAGACTAATTAAATAGGCTAATTAGTTTAATTAGTTGTCCAGTTTAATTAATCAAAATAAATTAAGTTAATTAATTCTTCAATTAATTAATTATTTTTATTTTTATTATATTTTTTTATTCTTTTTTTATGGAAATGTTTTAGGGTGTGGGCCCCTCGTGTCATAGAGTCAGGGCCTTAACGGGCGCGGGCGCTGGGCTAACCGGGGCTTCGCCCCGGTCGTGCAGGCGCGTGCGCCGGGCGCCTTAGCGCGCGGTCAGGGGGAAGGGGACGCGTTTGGTCCAGCACCGGCAACCGTGGCCGGTGCAGGGCGGCGCGGCGAGGCCGACCGGAGCTGAGGGGGGCGCGATGGTAGGTGCGCGGGGCGCCAGAGGCCCGATCAGAGGCGGCGATGCGTGCGGGGGCTAGCCGCAAGCAGCGCAGCGGCGGGCGAAGCTGGGCCGCGCGGGCGGGGCGCCGCGGCCGAGCGGGAAGTTGCATCGCGCAGGGCGCGGTCGGGCAGCCGTGTACGGCGAGACGATGGCGGGGGAACGGCTCGGGCGCGCGGTTACAAGGGAAGAGGGGAGGGGAGGAGGGCGCGTGCTCACAGGGGTACTGCAGGGGTTCGGGCAGCGGGGGGACGAGGAGGTGGACGGGGACGACCGGCGAGGAAGGCGGAGACGGGGAGGCAGCTCCGGTGAGGTGGCTTCGGCGACGTCGTCAAGCGGCGGGGGCGGGATCCATGGCGGCAACGACGACGTCGGCAGTGGCGCGGGCTGTGTTGATCCCCGATCCAGATCCGGGGGGTGATGGCGGTTGGCGGTGGTGACAGGGTGGCGCCGTTGCGGTGGCGCGGGCATTGGGGCGCCGTGGGGCGTGGTCGACGGGGTCGTGCCCCGATCCAGAAGGGGATCGAGGAGTGGGGGGGTGTGTGGGGAGTGGGATGGGCGAGTGGGGATAGGGTTTCGGGGATGGGGAGATGATAAGGGAAGTGGGGGTGCCAGTTGGGCCTTTTGGCCGGTTGGGCCTTTTTTGCTAAATGGGCCAAGGGGTCCAGTAGATTAGGTTTCTTTTCTGTTTACTAGTATTTTTCCATTTACTTTTTGTTTATTTATTTAGCTATTGTTTTGTATTTTCTTTTAGCATCAAAATATTTTTGTAAAATATTAAACCTTGTCATATAATTACTATGCATTATTGTGCACTGCCACAACAAGTTTAGGGTTCAAAATAATTTATTAAGTTTGAGTTTATTTTTAAATGGGATAAAAAGGTGTTGTTGGTCCACTGTTTTAATATCCAGGGGCAATTTTATATTTTAAAAATGTTAATTATTTCATGACAAATTGTTAGTGAATATTTGCAACCCACCAAACATTTTTGTTTTACTATTTGAAGAAATAGTAGTTTGACTTTATTTTAAATTTAATTTGAATCGGGTGTGGATCAAAGTGAGGTTTAGCAAATTACAGCAATGACATGGCATCATTAAGAGGGGATTACTGTAGCTTGATTATCCGGGCGTCACAGGTGCTCTAGTTTGGACCAACACTCAGAGGAGCACTGGCCCGGGGGTTTAAAATAAAGATGACCCTTGAGTCTGCAGAACCCAAGGGAAAAAGGCTTAGGTGGCAAATGGTAAAACCAAGGTTGGGCCTTGCTGGAGGAGTTTTATTCAAGGCGAACTATCAAGGGGTTCCCATTATAACCCAACCGCGTAAGGAACACAAAATCAAGAAACATAACACTGGTATGACGGAAACTAGGGCGGCAAGAGTGGAACAAAACACCAGGCATAAGGCCGAGCCTTCCACCCTTTACCAAGTATATAGATGCATTAATTAAATAAGAGATATTGTGATATCCCAACAAAAATCCATGTTCCAACATGGAACAAACTCCAATCTTCACCTGCAACTAACAACGCTATAAGAGGGGCTGAGCAAAGCGGTAACATAGCCAAAACAACGGTTTGCTCGGACAAGGTGGGTTAGAGGCTTGACATGGCAATATGGGAGGCATGATATAGCAAGTGGTAGGTATCGCAGCATAGGCATAGCAATAGAGTGAGCAACTAGTAAGCAAAGATAGAAGTGATTTCGAGGGTATGGTCATCTTGCCTGAGATCTCACAAGGAAGAAGAACGAGTCCATGAAGAAGACAAACGGACGTTGTCGAACAGATCCTCACAAACGCGACATTATCGGAACTAACCCGAAGAAGCAACACCGGAAAGAAGCAAGCAACATAGTAAACAACCATCACATAAACATGGCATGATGCACAACCAAGTATGATGCATGTCCGGTCTAAATATGCATGGCATGGCAAAGTGCACAAATAACTCTACAAGTTAAGTGGAGCTCAATATGCAACGAGTTGCATATTGGCGAAACACCACGTCAATTATTTAGTTCTCTCCCGTTTAGGTACCCAACAATATTAAATGTTGATTAACATGCAAGAGTTGAAACATGAGTAGAAAAACATAGTTAGGCATTTTAAATGAGGCCGGAAACATCAAACAACAATTCCGGTAAATCCTCATGTGCATCTAGCAATTTAATGCATACAATAATTTTAAACATTCTTGATGTTGTTAACATGATGCGGATGACATGCGCAAGTTTTATACAATTTTAATTAAAAGTTGACAAGAGCATATAGAAGCATTTGTCACCGTGGTGGAAACAAAAGGGGTGCCACAGCAACGATAACGAAAACGGTGGCACGGCAACGTTCCGATTCCGGTAACTCGATTGAGATACCGATGCAAAGGGGAAGTGTGCGGATGCGTGCAAAAGATGGTGGGGCGCTCCCGGATACCGGGTGTCCCACGAGTTAGCGGCAAAAGAGGAGGACCGAGCAAGTGACAACTCGGACACGGTGCAGATAATGGGTGCATCTCATACAACACATGCAAACATTCTCGGACGGTCGTCTCGGGGTTATAACTTCGAAGCGTGCAAAAGGGACGGTTCGAGTCAAGCGGTGTAGTCATTCACGATCGTCGTGGGAAGTAGTGGTACTCGGCGATGGTAGAGGAAGTAGTTGTTCACGGTTCGTTGTGGGAAGTAGTCGTTCTCATGGCGACGGTAGTCGTTCTCGTTCTTAGTCTCACAAGTTTCCGTAGATGTTCAGGGGCACGACGCGAAACTTGACGTCCACGGAGTCTTCGAGAGTCGACGGTAGTGGTACACACGTTGTTGGGGTACTTTTCGGTCCGGTCTTGGCGACGGTAGTTGTACACGGGTCGTAGACGTTCTCGGGTCATGGGTAGAGGTACTTGGCGCATCGTCGTGTGTAGTCGTACTCGGCGTCCTCGGGGCAACGACGATAGTCGTGGTACTTGGCGTCTCACCGTGTAGTTCTACATGGAGTCGAACAGAGGGCCTTGATGATTCAACGGGTATGAAGCAACGGAAACGCACAGGCCTCCCCTGTACTTGGCGCAAACCAAGACGATCTCGACGATCCAGCGAGGCGACGAGGTACGGGGCAGTCTTGGCAGGGCAGCGGTCCAAGCAAGCAGCAGCAAGAGGAGAGGCGGAGCTTCTGCAAAACGGCGGCGGCGCGGCTGAGAAGATGGAAGGCGGCGGGGCGCGAGACACTTGAGGGCGCGGGGGGCGCGACGGAGCTTGGCGGGGTTGAGGACGACGGGTCCGGGCGGCGAAGGAGGCGCGGCCATGGAGACTTGGTGAGTCGCGCGGGACTTGGGGCGCCGGAGGACAACTGCGGGCGCAGGGCCTTACTGGTGACAGCGTGGGCGCGACGGCGGCGAGGAGGCCGACGGGCTCTGGCCTAGTTCCTGGACCAAAGGAGGAGGGAGGATGAAGGGCGCGCGGGATCGGGCGTGGGGCGAGGACTGCTGCGGGAGGAGGACGAGGGAACCGAGCGGGATAGGGTGCGCTGCAGGGAGGAACGAGAGGTGAGGAGGGGAGATGGGATCAGGCTGCGGGTCTCTCTGGCGGCGCGAGGGGAGAGGAGATCCTGAGGAGATGGGGGTCGGGCCAGGGAGAGGTTTAGGGTTAGGTAGGTTAGATGGGCCGCAGGATGGGCCTTAGAGGTCGGCTGGGCTGGCTCTCTTCTCTCTCCCTCTAATACTCTTTTAACAGAAAAAACAATTAGAAAGAAGAAAAAGAAAGAGAGGATTAGGGAAAAATTTGAGCAAGCAGATAATTTTTCCTGGACTCATAAAATGAGTTGTTCCGAGAAAAATAGAAAAGGCCAAGATTGAAGGATGTAAATTCGAACTCATTTGAATTTAATTCAAATGGGTTTGAACTAGAACTTGGATTTAGCAGTGCCCAAAAATGTTCGGATTTTTGGTGGAGCTCCGGAAAATGATGAAAGAACAAATGGCAAGGTTAGAGAGTCAACACTTGAAGAAGAAAAGGCCAAGGGATTTAATATGCAAGTGTGTTAAGGTGAATTCCAAATAAATGGAATATTTATCATAGCTCCCTAATATTGGGAGGGTATGTTATAAAGAGAATCACCACGTGAATTCCCTCGGTTTAAATGGACCAAAGATCCATACGATTTATTCAGTTGATTTAAGAAAAGAAATGACATGATGGCATGATGACATGATGCAATGCACATGATGCAATGATGAATGCAAAGAACCAAACAAATCACACGACGAAACCCGAAAACCCTGGAAGGCATCTAAAGCTCTGGTCTTGGGCGTCACAACACTCCACCACTACGAGAGGATCTCGTCCCGAGATCTAGGATGGCACCGGAGGGAAAACGGAAGAGAAAGAGAAGAGGTAAAACTAAGTAGCTTCTTTGACAAACGAGTGAAACCAAAGAACCTTGAAAGGTTAAACCATTTCGAGAAAAGAATACAACGGAGATGAGCGAAGTTGAAAACACTCCGTTAGGAAAGAGGAACAAGGAACATTACTAAAACCTTAGAGGTTGAAAGACATAAGAAAATGGTTGCAATGGACAAGAAGTACATGCAAGCACTCCGGTAGAAACGAGATGTACAAGGAACGATAAGGATCAATTACGACAACACTCCGGTTAAACAAGATAGAGAAGGAATAAAATGATATAAATTGGACAGCACTCCGACTGTAAATGAAAGGAATTGAACATGATCTTGACAAAACAAGATTATGGGTCGAAGAGAGCAACATCACAAAGCCTCTGAGAGAAAGAATCGAGGATCGATCATTGGAATGAAAGGATGGAGAAGAAAATGACAACTTCTACCACCAAAGAGCTTGGAGAGCACCCTTCCAAGAAGGTTATAACGGAGTTGTTTGAAAAAAAAACCAGCAACAAAATGAATAAACTTGTAGTGGGCTTATGGAAAACATCTCAAAATTATGCGGTGAAATTCTGCCACTAACGGAAACAATAGATTGGATTGAAATGAACAAGAAGACGAGAAACTTATTTCGCCTGGAGGATAAATGAAGAACTTGGGTCAATTATATGCCTCACCATAGCAAAATCCTTAGGGAAAGCTTTAGGTGAAACATAACCCAAGATAACTCCAATGAAGAGGTTGATGGATTTAAAATATCTCATTCTTGACAACATGTGAATCATGAAACATGAACTCAAATTATCAAGAATGACATAATACCACCTCCAATGATACGGTAGAAAGAATTGCACTCCGGATTGCAAGATGAAGAATGCTTGAGCTCCTCTGAAAAGAATCTCAATGAACACTTCGAAAAGGAATTAAATCTTTGATGAACCATCGTGTAGACCCTCCATGAAGAACTCCGGTAACAAAAGAATGATCAATCGAAATGAAAGAGAAGTTGAAAACACACGGCAAAGACTTGTAATGAATAGATGGATTTTCATGATGATATAACCGAGAAAACTTGGAACTCCAGGAAAAGAAATGATGAAACAATGGAAACTGAGAGTTTGATGACACTCTGGAATAAGGAATGGAAAGGTTGATCCAACGATGAAAAGAATTTGAAAGATCTTTGAGAAAGGCATTTAACTGATGATAATTCATTCTTATGTCAAACTTCGAAAAAGAATTGAGAATAACTCCGGGAAAATAAGAAGAGTCAGGTAAGATCCTAGAAAATACCCGTGGGTTAGGGCCCACTCAAAAGATACACCGTTGAAATGATTACTTGAAAAGAGAGATTGCACCGGTTGAATTAAATGGCTTTGAATGAGGTAACATCCTTGCAAAAGCTTGAACGAATTGAGAATGGAAACTTGAATCTTCTGAGATATCTTCAGCACTCCGGAACAATTGAATAGCGAGGAGGGAATGATTATTTGGTGCAACAACATGGGAAAGCATTTGAAACAAGGAGAGGATATGCTCGACAAAGCTTGAATTGAAACCACCGGAGAAGAAAAGAATGGAGAATGATGAACTTGTAGAACATCTTCATGAGAACCACTGGGTAAGAATATTGACGGAAAAGAATGGATGGACTTCACATCCATAAGATGAATACTTGATTAAGAGATCTGAGTCCTAGAAGAAACAAGGGTGGGAGGGTGGGAAAACAAAGACAACTTGGGATGGATGAAACGAACACCGTTGAGAAAACTGAGATTGGATGTTGCGAATGGGAAAAAATGATAGGATCATCTTGAAGAGAATCACACCGGTTGGAAAGAATTGACATGACAACCTCGATGATCAGGAAGGATTAGTATTCCCATAGAAATATGAGAATACCACTTAGGCAAGGTATGGAATCAACACTTGACTTCGAAGCAACTCGAATACCACAACTCAAAACAAAAACAAGGATTGGCTTGCAGAATAAGCCGGAACAAACATATGATAGAGATTTCGTCCGAAGTTTTAATGGTGGGGCCCACACGGGCTCAATCATACAGCACCATCATGTACAAGGCAGTGCACATGACATACGAAGCGTCCCCGAGTCAGCATAGCCAAGGACTCTTTAAGACACAACGAGACCACTGTAAAACCAACCGTGGATAGGCGAACGACTAGACGTCGAACCCCAATCTCATATCATGCGTCTGTAGGAAAGATATCCTAAGAGCTACTTGAATTCCCACTTATAAACTCCTGAAATTCTCCGGTTGTGCAATCAAGTGTTGGGGATACAGGGGAAGCATAATATCTAATGTCTACTACACAACCTTCTTCTTGTAGACGTTGTTGGGCCTCCAAGTGCAGAGGTTTGTAGGACAGTAGCAAATTTCCCTCAAGTGGATGACCTAAGGTTTATCAATCCGTAGGAGGCGTAGGATGAAGATGGTCTCTCTCAAGCAACCTTGCAACCAATAACAAAGAGTCTCTTGTGTCCCCAACACACCAAATACAATGGTAAATTGTATAGGTGCACTAGTTCGGCGAAGAGATGGTGATACAAGTGGTATACAGATGGTAGATAAAGGTATTTGTAATCTGAAAATATAAAAACAGCAAGGTAACTAATGATAAAAGTGAGCATAAACGGTATTGCAATGCGTTGAAACAAGGCCTAGGGTTCATACTTTCGCTAGTGCAAGTCTTCTCAACAATAATATCATAATTGGATCACATAACTATCCCTCAACATGCAACAAAGAGTCACTCCAAAGTCACTAATAGCGGAGAACAAACGAAGAGATTATGATAGGGTACGAAACCACCTCAAAGTTATTCTTTCCAATCAATCCGTTGGGCTATTCCTATAATTGTCACAAACAGCCCTAGAGTTCGTACTAGAATAACACCTTAAGACACAAATCAACCAAAACCCTAATGTCACCTAGATACTCCAATGTCACCTCAAGTATTTGTGGGAATGATTATACGATATGCATCACAGAATCTCAGATTCATCTATTCAACCAACACAAAGGACCTCAAAGAGTACCCCAAAGTTCCTACCGGAGAATCACGACGAAAACGTGTGCCACCCCCTATGCATAGGTTCATGGGTGGAACCCGCAAGTTGGTCACCAAAACATACATCAAGTGAATCACGTGATATCCCATTGTCACCACAGATATCCACGGCAAGACATACATCAAGTGTTCTCAAATCTTTGAAGACTCAATCCGATGAGATAACTCCAAAGGGGAAACTCAATTTGTTACAAGAGAGAAGAGGGGGAGGAGAAACATAAGATCCAACTATAATAGCAAAGATCGCGATGCATCAAGATTGTATCATCTCAAGAACACGAGAGAGAGATCAAACACATAGCTACTAGTACATACCCTCAGCCCCGAGGGAGAACTACTCCCTCCTCGTCATGGAGAGCACCGGGATGATGAAGATGGCCACCGGAGAAGGATTGCCCCCTCCGGCAGGGTGCCGGAACGGGTCTAGATTGGTCTTCGGTGGCTACGGAGGCTTCTGGCGGCGGAACTCCCGATCTAATATCCGTTCTTGAAGTTTTATGATACGTAGGTATATATGGGTGAAAGGAGTACGTCGGTGGACCGAAGGGGGGGCACGAGGCAAGGGGGCGCGCCCCAGGGGGGTGGGCGCGCCCCCTACCCTCGTGAGATCCTCCTTCATATTCTGACGTAGGGTCCAAGTCTATCCGGTAGGTTTCCTTCCAAAAATAACTTCTCCAGTTGATTTCGTTCCGTTTCGACTCCGTTTGATATTCCTTTTCTTCGAAACACTTAAATAGGCATAAAACAACAAATCTGGGTTGGGCCTCCGGTTAATAGGTTAGTCCAAAAATAATATAAAAGTGGAAAATAAAGCCCAATATTGCCCAAAATAGTAGATAATATAGCATGGAGCAATCAAAAATTATAGATACGTTGGAGACGTATCAAGCATCCCCAAGCTTAATTCCTGCTCGTCCTTGACTAGGTAAATGATAAAAAAAGATAATTTTTGATGTGGAATGCTAGTTGGCATAATTTCAATGTAATTCTTCTTACTTGTGATATGAATATTCAGATCCGAAAGATTCAAGACAAAAGTTCATATTGACATAAAAATAATAATACTTCAAGCATACTAACTAAGCAATTATGTCTTCTCAAAATAACATGGCCAAAGAAAGCTATCCCTACAAAATCATATAGTCTGGCTATGCTCCATCTTCACCACACAAAATATTTAAATCATGCACAACCCCGATGACAAGCCAAGCAATTGTTTCATACTTTTGATGTTCTCAAACTTTTTCAATCTTCACGCAATACATGAGTGTGAGCCATGGATATAGCAGTATAGGTGGAATAGAGTGGTGGTTGTGGAGAAGCCAAAAAGGGGGGGGATAGTCTCACATCAACTAGGCGTATCAACGGGCTATGGACATGCCCATCAATAGATATCAATGTGAGTGAGTAGGGATTGCCATGCAACAGATGCACTAGAGCTATAAATGTATGAAAGCTCAACAAAAGAAACTAGTGGGTGTGCATCCAACTCGCTTGCTCACGAAGACCTAGGGCATTTTGAGGAAGCCCATCATTGGAATATACAAGCCAAGTTCTGTAATGAAAGATTCCCACTAGTATATGAAAGTGACAACATAGGAGACTCTCTATCATGAAGATCATGGTGCTACTTTGAAGCACAAGTGTGGTAAAAGATAGTAGCGTTGTCCCTTCTCTCTTTTTCTCTCATTTTTTATTTGGCCTTTCTTTTTTTATGGCCTTTCTCTTTTCTTTTCTTTTTGGGCCTTCTCTTTTTTTATGGCCTTTCTCTTTTTTTTGGGCCTTCTCCTTTTTTTATAGCCTTTCTTTTTTTATTCCTCACTTGGGACAATGCTCTAATAATGATGATCATCATACTTCTATTTATTTACAACTCAATGATTACAACTCGATACTTAGTACAAGATATGACTCTATATGAATGCCTCCGGCGGTGTACCGGGATGTGCAATGACTCATGAGTGACATGTATGAAAGAATTATGAATGGTGGCTTTGCCACAAATACGATGTCAACTACATGATCATGCTAAGCAATATGACAATGATGGAGTGTGTCATAATAAATGGAACGGTGGAAAGTTGCATGGTAATATATCTCAGAATGGCTATGAAAATGCCATAATAGGTAGGTATGGTGGCTGTTTTGAGGAAGGTATATGGTGGGTTTATGGTACCGGCGAAAGTTGCGCGGTACTAGAGAGGCTAGCAATGGTGGAAGGGTGAGAGTGCGTATAATCCATGGACTCAACATTAGTCATAAAGAACTCACATACTTATTGCAAAAATCTATTAGTTATCGAAACAAAGTACTATGCGCATGCTCCTAGGGGGATAGATTGGTAGGAAAAGACCATCGCTCATCCCCGACCGCCACTCATAAGGAAGACAATCAGTAAATAAATCATGCTCCGACTTCATCACATAACGGTTCACCATGCATGCATGCTACGGGAATCACAAACTTCAACACAAGTATTTCTCAAATTCATAACCACCCAACTAGCATGACTCTAATATCACCATCTCCATATCTCAAAACAATTATCAAGTATCAAACTTCTCATAGTATTCAACACACTCATAAGAGAATTTTATTATTCTTGAATACCTAGCATATTAGGATTTTAAGCAAATTACCATGCTATTTAAGACTCTCAAAATAATCTAAGTGAAACATGAGAGTTCATCTATTTCTATAAAATAAAACCACCACCATGCTCTAAAAGGATATAAGTGAAGCACTAGAGCAAATGATAAACTACTCCGAAAGATATAAGTGAAGATCAATGAGTAGTCGAATAATTATGAAACTATGTGAAGACTCTCTAACATTTAATAATTTCAGATCTTGGTAAACAGGAATCAAAGCAAAATAAAATGACATCTAAGAATAGCAAACATCATGTGAAGAAGCAAAAACTTAGGATCAACCGGTACTAACCGATAGTTGTTGAAGAAGAAAGGTGGGATGCCAACCGGGGCATCCCCAAGCTTAGATGCTTGAGACTTCTTGAAATATTATCTTGGGGTGCCTTGGGCATCCCCAAGCTTGAGCTTTTCTTTCTCCTTAATTCCTCTCATATCATGGTCTCCCTAAATCCCAAAAGCTTCATCCACACAAAACTCAACAAGGACTCGTGAGATAAGTTAGTATAAACCATTGCAAAAATCTTATCATACTCTACTGTAGCAAATCACTAAAATTATTATTCAACATTAAATACTAAATGCCTCTGCATATTTAATAGTCCTATCCTCAAATAAAATCATTAAAGAAGCAAACATATGCAAACAATGCAAACATAACAGCATCTTCCTAAACAGGATAGTCTGTAAAGAATGCAGCAACATCCATACTTCCCTAAATCCAAAAATTATGAAAGAAAATTCCCAGTGTGGTAAATTTATCATAGCTTAATATGAAAAAGGTTTCAACATTTTATCACATTCTGACTTTTCTAGGGAATTATTGCAACAGCGGTAAACTTTCTGTTTTCAAACAGCAACATGTATACTTGTAACATAGGCATATTAAAGGCTATCAATGCCACTTTTATTGAAATAAAAGATGCAAAACATTGTTCTAAATAAAAGCAAGCAAATTCTAACAAAATAAATTGACGCTCCAAGCAAAACAAATATCATGTGGCGAATAAAAATATAGCTCCAAGTAAAGTTACCGATGAACGAAGACGAAGGAGGGGATGCCTTCCGGGGCATCCCCAAGCTTAGGCTCTTGGTTGTCCTTGAATATTACCTTGGGGTGACTTGGGAATCCCCAAGCTTAGGCTATTGTCACTCCTTATTCCATAGTCCATCGAATCCTTACCCAAAACTTGAAAACATCACAACACAAAACTTAACAGAAAACTCGTAAGCTCCGTTAGTATAAGAAAACAAAAGACCACTTCAAGGTACTGTAATGAACTCATTATTTATTTATATTGGTGTTAAACCTACTGTATTCCAACTTTTCTATGGTTTATAAACTATTTTACTAGCCATAGATTCATCAAAATAAGCAAACAACACATCGAAAACAGAATCTGGCAAAAACAGAACAGTCTGTAGTAATCTGGATCAATCGTATACTTATGGAACTCATAAAATTCTCAAATAAATTGCTGAACCTGAGGAATTTATCTATTAATCATCTGAAAAATAATTAACTAAATATCACTCTCCAAATAAAAATGGCAGCAATTCTCGTGAGCGCTAAAGTTTCTATTTTTGACAGCATGATCAACAAGACTTTCCCCAAGTCTTCCCAAAGGTTCTACTTGGCACAAACACTAATTAAACACATAAAACCACATCTAAACAGAGGAAAGATGAATTATTTATTACTAAACAGGAACAAAAAGCCAGGAACAAAAATAAAATTGGGTTGCCTCCCAACAAGCGCTATCGTTTAACGCCCCTAGCTAGGCATGATGATTTCAATGATGCTCACATAAAAGATAAGAATTGAAACATAAAGAGAGCATCATAAAGAATATGACTAGCACATTTAATTCTAACCCACTTCCTATGCATAGGGATTTTGTGAGAAAACAACTTATGGGAACAATAATCACCTAGCATAGGAAGGCAAAACAAGCATAACTTCAAGATTTTAAGCACATAGAGAGGAAATTTGATATTATTGCAATTCCTACAAGCATATATTCCTCCCTCATAATAATTTCCAGTAGCATCATGAATGAATTAAACAATATAACCAGCACCTAAATAATTCTTTTCATGATCTATTTGCATAGAAAATTTACTACTCTCCACATAAGCAAAATTCTTCTCATTCGGAATAGTGGGAGTATCATAAGAGACTTGAATACTATAAATTGTTTCCACGTTAAAGGAGTAATGTTCAGAGAAAGGGTACTCATAATCATGACAAGTTTTATAAATATAATCATCACTACTCTTTATAGCATAAGTTTTATCACAATAATCATCATAAGTAGCAACTTTGTTCTCATCATAATCGATTGAAACCTCTTCCAAGATAGTGGATACATCACTAAATAAAGTCATGACCTCTCCAAATCCAATTTCATAAATATTATAAGATTCAACATACTCCAAAATAGTGGGATCATTACTTCCTAAAGTTGACACTCTTCCAAACCCACTTTCATCAATATAATCATCGTAAGTAGAAGGCATGCTATCATCATAACAACTTTGCATATCAAAACTTGAGAGGCTAAAAATATCATCATTATTAAACATAGCATCCCCAATCTTGGGACAAACATTAATTGCAGAAAATATATTCTCAAATATGTCATCCTCATCAAACATAGCTTCCCCAAGCTTGGGCCTTTTCATATCATAAGCATAGTCACTCTCATCATTAATAGTATAGATAGCACCAATAGTATAGCAATTATAATATTCTTCCAAGCAAGTGCCAAAAAGATTTTCAAGATCATAAGAAGTGTCATTATCTTCCCAATCATGATCATCACAACAAGCAATAGGCATAACAAGATCATCATCAAGTGTATCATTTTCATGAGGCACAGCAATAATAGGAGCAACTTTATTTGGGAGAGATACCTTTTTACCTCTCTTCCTTTTTCTTTTCTTCTTCTTCACCACATCATGTGTGGGTTCAATCCTCTTTTTGGAGCTCCTTATTAATGAGATTGGTTGAATAGAGGGCTCCTCTTCGTTACCTGATTCATCATAAGAAATAATAGGAGAATATTGGGAAGTCTCTTCCCTTTCGTTAGCATTCTCTTCATCTTCTATTTGTTTTCTTTTCTGTATGTAATTGGCAATATAAGGATTTTCAATGCAATTCACCGCGCAATACATATAAATTTCCTCTAGATCAAATGAAGAACTTTATCAAGGGCAAATTTTGGAATATCCTTAGTTCTATGTTTAATTTCTTCATAACCCAAGAGAAAACTAAGTTCATTATGATGTGCAAGGGAAATCAAGTCATCACAATTTTTGGACACGATACGCTCATGAAACAATTTGCATTGGGTACTAAAATGATCACGTTCATTGCAAAGTTCACAAGTAGGGCTAAGAAAAGATAAATTTTCAGCACATTCATCTAGCTCTTCTTGCAACAATTTGGTTTCTAAGTACTTATGCCTCTTGCAATATCTATCTTCCCTATTTGGTGTGTACTTGCAAACCCAGTCTACTCCACAAAAATTGACATGTTTATAGGAGGCATTTTCATCATAACTAGTGCAATCATCATTAGTATCATGGATATTCAAAGAATTCGTACTAACAACATTGCAATCATGCTCATCATTCAAATATTTAGTGCCAAACATTTTATAGATTTCTTCTTCTAGCAACTGAGCACAATTATCCTTTCCATCATACTCACGAAAGATATTAAAAGGTGAAGCGTATGAGACAAACTCAATTCCATATTTTTGTAGTTTTCTTTTATAAACTAAACTAGTGATAAAACAAGAAACTAAAAGACTCGATTGCAAGATCTAAAGATATACCTTCAAGCACTCACCTCCCCAGCAACGGCGCCAGAAAAGAGCTTGATGTCTACTACACAACCTTCTTCTTGTAGACGTTGTTGGGCCTCCAAGTGCAGAGGTTTGTAGGACAGTAGAAAATTTCCCTCAAGTGGATGACCTAAGGTTTATCAATCCGTAGGAGGCATAGGATGAAGATGGTCTCTCTCAAGCAACCCTACAACCAAATAACAAAGAGTCTCTTGTGTCCCCAACACACGCAATACAATGGTAAATTGTATAGGTGCACTAGTTCGGCGAAGAGATGGTGATACAAGTGGTATATGGATGGTAGATAAAGGTATTTGTAATCTGAAAATATAAAAACAGCAAGATAACTAATGATAAAAGTGAGCGTAAATGGTATTGCAATGCGTTGCAACAAGGCCTAGGGTTCATACTTTCGCTAGTGCAAGTCCTCTCAACAATAATATCATAATTGGATCACATAACTATCCCTCAACATGCAACAAAGAGTCACTCCAAAGTCACTAATAGCGGAGAACAAACGAAGAGATTATGGTAGGGTACGAAACCACCTCAAAGTTATTCTTTCCAATCAATCCGTTGGGCTATTCCTATAATTGTCACAAACAGCCCTAGAGTTCGTACTAGAATAACACCTTAAGACACAAATCAACCAAGACCCTAATGTCACCTAGATACTCCAATGTCACCTCAAGTATCCGTGGGCATGATTATACGATATGCATCACACAATCTCAGATTCATCTATTCAACCAACACAAAGGACCTCAAAGAGTGCCCCAAAGTTCCTACCGGAGAATCACGACGAAAACGTGTGCCAACCCCTATGCATAGGTTCATGGGCGGAACCCGCAAGTTGGTCACCAAAACATACATCAAGTGAATCACGTGATATCCCATTGTCACCACAGATATCCACGACAAGACATACATCAAGTGTTCTCAAATCTTTAAAGACTCAATCCGATGAGATAACTCCAAAGGGGAAACTCAATTTATTACAAGAGAGAAGAGGGGGAGGAGAAATATAAGATCCAACTATAATAGCAAAGCTCGCGATACATCAAGATCGTATCATCTCAAGAACATGAGAGAGAGATCAAACACATAGCTACTGGTACATACCCTCAGCCCCGAGGGAGAAATACTCCCTCCTCGTCATGGAGAGCACCGGGATGATGAAGATGGCCATCGGAGAAGGATTGCCCCCTCCGGCAGGGTGCCGGAACGGGTCTAGATTGATTTTCGGTGGCTACGGAGGCTTCTGGCAGCGGAACTCCCTATCCAATATCCGTTCTGGAAGTTTTAAGATACGTAGGTATATATGGGTGAAAGGAGTACGTCGGTGGACCGAAGGGGGGGCCACGAGGCAGGGGGGCGCGCCCCTACCCTCGTGAGCTCCTCCTTCATCTTCTGACGTAGAGTCCAAGTCTATAAGGTAGGTTTCCTTCCAAAAGTAACTTCTCCAGTTGATTTCGTTCCGTTTCGACTCCGTTTGATATTCCTTTTCTTCGAAACACTGAAATAGGCATAAAACAACAAATCTGGGCTGGGCCTCCGGTTAATAGGTTAGTCCCAAAAATAATATAAAAGTGGAAAATAAAGCCCAATATTGCCCAAAACAGTAGATAATATAGCATGGAGCAATCAAAAATTATAGATACGTTGGAGACGTATCAATATCTCACCCAAAACTAGCAAATCCTACATCCAACTGTATCCATCCTTCAACACATAACCAAGAAACCTTCGGAAATCATTTACCTCAACCTTCAAAAAACATCCGTTATATGAGTTATGGCAATACTCCCGAACTCCCGCCCCAGTACGGGGTGGCATCGAGGTTATCTCAGCAACAACTGCATAAAAGAGATTTTCGATGTCGGCGAAACTCAGGTATTCCAGAACTGCAACGATAAAATTGTGACGACAACACCTCGGAGCTCAACTCCCCGGGACACTGGCACAACCCCTAAATGTCAGGAGGCACCAAGAACAATGTTCTCATCACAAAACCATCGGAACGATTCCAAGATACGCGTGTGATCCTGAAAAAAAATTCATGAAATTTGGGGAGAGAAGAGTCAAAACTCTACGTTAGGAGGCCTCGCCAGAGCGACGAAGGGACTGAGGAGTAAAAAGAATCCTACTCTCCGATATATATAATCCTATATGACTCAAAAACATTTTTCTAGACTCAACAACGCCAGTGATTCGATCAAGCAGGGGGCTCCTATGTCGGGGAAGGCTCTGATTACCAACTTGTCACACCCACGATGTGGCTATATCTCCCACGTGTCGGAGCATGACTTAGAGGCATAACCACATAGTAGGCATGTCGCAAGAGGGGTAATCTTTACACATCCCATGTACTGAATAAGAAAGGGATAAAGAGTTGGCTTACAATCGCCACTTCACACTATACATAAATATAGCATTACATCATCCAGATACAATCAAGGTCCGACTACGGAACCAAATAAAGAAAGACAACCCCTATTGCTAGGTCCTCAATCGCCCCGACTAGGCTCCACTACTGATCAACTGGAAACGAAACAACACAACGAACACGGTCTTCATCGAGCTCCTCCTTGAGCTCGGTTGCGTCACCTGCACAGTTATCATCGGCACCTGCAACTGTTTGAAGTAATCTGTGAGTAACGGGGACTCAGCAATCTCATACCCGCGAGATCAAGACTATTTAAGCTTATGGGTAGGAAAAAGGTAGTGATGTGGAGCTGCAGCAAGCACTAGCATATATGGTGGCTAACTTACGCAAATGAGAGCGAGAAGAGAAGCAAAGCACGGTCGTGAACTAGAAGTGATCCTGAAACTACTTACGCACAAACATAACTTCAAAACCGTGTTCACTTCCCGGACTCCACCGAAAAGAGACCATCACGGCTACACACGCGGTTGATGCATTTTAATTAAGTTAAGTGTCAAGTTCTCTACAACCGGACATTAACAAATTCCCATCTGCCCATAACCGCGGGCACGGCTTTCGAAAGTTCAAAACCCTGTAGGGGTGTCCCAACTTAGCCCATCACAAGCTCTCACGGTCAACGAAGGATATTCCTTCTCCCAGGAAGACCCGATCAGACTCGGAATCCCGGTTACAAGACATCTCGACAATGGTAAAACAAGACCAGCAAGACCACCCGCTATGCCGACAAATCCCGATAGAAGCTGCACATATCTCGTTCTTAGGGCACATTGGATGAGCTAAGCGTACAGGAGCTGACGTAACCCAAGTTGCCAAGGGATGGCCCTGCACGGTGCTCTAGTTTGGACCAACACTCAGAGGAGCATTGGCCCGGGGGTTTAAAATAAAGATGACCCTTGAGTCTGCAGAACCCAAGGAAAAAAGGCTTAGGTGGCAAATGGTAAAACCAAGGTTGGGCCTTTCCGGAGGAGTTTTATTCAAGGCGAACTGTCAAGGGGTTCCCATTATAACCCAACCGCGTAAGGAACGCAAAATCAAGGAACATAACACTGGTATGACCGAAACTAGGGCGGCAAGAGTGGAACAAAACACCAGGCGTAAGGTCGAGCCTTCCACCCTTTACCAAGTATGTAGATGCATTAATTAAATAAGAGATGTTGTGATATCCCAACAAAAATCCATGTTCCAACATGGAACAAACTCCAATCTTCACCTGCAACTAACAACACTATAAGAGGGGCTGAGCAAAGCGGTAACATAGCCAAAACAACGGTTTGCTAGGACAAGGTGGGTTAGAGGCTTGACATGGCAATATGGGAGGCATGATATAGCAAGTGGTAGGTATCGCAACATATGCATAGCAATAGAGCGAGCAACTAGCAAGCAAAGATAGAAGTGATTTCGAGGGTATGGTCATCTTGCCTGAGATCCCGCAAGGAAGAAGAAAGAGTCCATGAAGAAGACAAATGGACGTAGTCGAATAGATCCTCACAAACGCGACGTTATCAGAACTAACTCGAAGAAGCAACACCGGAAAGAAGCAAACAACATAGTAAACAACCATCACATAAACATGGCATGATGCACAACCAAGTATGATGCATGTCTGGTCTAAATATGCATGGACGTAGTCGAATAGATCCTCACAAACGCGACGTTATCAGAACTAACCCGAAGAAGCAACACCGGAAAGAAGCAAACAACATAGTAAACAACCATCACATAAACATGGCATGATGCACAACCAAGTATGATGCATGTCCGGTCTAAATATGCATGGCATGGGAAAGTGCACAAACACACTCTACAAGTTAAGTGGAGCTCAATATGCAACGAGTTGCATATTGACGAAACACCACGTCAATTATTTAGTTCTCTCCCGTTTAGGTACCCAACAATATTAAATGTTGATTAACATACAAGAGTTGAAACATGAGTAGAAAAACATAGTTAGGCATTTTAAATGAGGCCGGAAACATCAAACAACAATTCCGGTAAATCCTCATGTGCATTTAGCAATTTAATGCATACAACAATTTTAAACATTCTTGATGTTGTTAACATGATGTGGATGACATGTGCAAGTTTTATGCAATTTTAATTAAAAGTTGACAAGAGCATAAAGAAGCATTTGTCACCGTGGTGGAAAGAAAAGGGGTGCCACGGCAACGATAACGAAAACGGTGCCACGGCAACGTTCCGGTTCCGGTAACTCGATTGAGATACCGATGAAAAGGGGAAGTGTGCGGATGTGTGCAAAAGATGGTGGGGCGCTCCCGGATACCGGGTGTCCCACGAGTTGGCGACAAAAGAGGAGGGCCAAGCAAGTGACAACTCGGACACGGTGCAGACAACGGGTGCATCTCATACAACACATGCAAACGTTCTCGCACGGTCGTCTCGGGGTTATACCATCGAAGCGTGCAAAAGGGACGGTTCGGGTCAAGCGGTGTAGTCGTTCACGATCGTCATGGGAAGTAGTGGTACTCGGCGATGGTAGAGGAAGTAGTTGTTCACGGTTCGTTGTGGGAAGTAGTCGTTCTCGTGGCGATGGTAGTCGTTCACGTTCTTAGTCTCACAAGTTTCCGTAGATGTTCAGGGGCACGGCGCGAAACTTGACGTCCACGGAGTCTTTGAGAGTCGACGGTAGTGGTACACATGTTGTTGGGGTACTTGTCGGTCCGGTCTTGGCGACGGTAGTTGTACACGGGTCGTAGACGTTCTGGGGTCATGGGTAGAGGTACTTGGCGCATCGTCGTGTGTAGTCGTACTCGGCGTCCTCGGGGCAACGACGATAGTCATGGTACTTGGCGTCTCACCGTGTAGTTCTACATGGAGTCGAACAGAGGGCCTTGATGATTCAACGGGTATGAAGCAACGGAAACGCACAGGCCTCCCCTGTACTTGGCGCAAACCAAGACGATCTCGACGATCCAGCGAGGCGACGTGGTACAGGGCCGTCTTCGTCTTGGCAGGGCAGCGGTCCAAGCGAGCAGCAGCAAGAGGAGAGACGGAGGCAAAGCAGGGAGGCGGAGCTTCTGCAAAACGGCGGCGGCGTGGCTGAGAAGATGGATGGCGGCAGGGCGCGAGACACTTGAGGGCGCGGGGGGCGTGACGGAACTCGGAGGGGTTGAGGACGACGGGTCCGGGCGGCGAAGGAGGCGCGGCCAAGGGGACTTGGTGCGTCGCGCGGGACTTGGGGCGCCGGAGGACGTCTGCGGGCGCAAGGCCTTGCTGGTGACCCCGTGGGCGCGACGGCGGCGAGGAGGCCAACGGGCTCTGGCTTAGTTCCTGGATCGAAGGAGGAGGGAGGATGAAGGGCGCGCGGGATCGGGCGTGGGGAGAGGACTGCTGCGGGAGGAGGACGACGAGGGAACCGAGCGGGACAGGGTGCGCTGCAGGGAGGAACGAGAGGTGAGGAGGGGAGATGGGATCGGGCTGCGGGTCTCTCTGGCGGCGCGAGGGGAGAGGAGATCCCGAGGAGATGGGGGTCAGGCCAGGGAGAGGTTTAGGGTTAGGTAGGTTAGATGGGCCTTAGAGGTCGGCTGGGCTCGCTCTCTTCTCTCTCCCTCTAATACTCTTTTAACATAAAAAAACAATTAGAAAGAAGAAAAAGAAAGATAGGATTAGGGAAAAATTTGAGCAAGCAGATAATTTTTCCTGGACTCATAAAAATGAGTTGTTTCGAGAAAAATAGAAAAGGCCAAGATTGAAGGATGTAAATTCGAACTCATTTGAATTTAATTCAAATGGGTTTGAACTAGAACTTGGATTTAGCAGTGCCCAAAAATGTTCGGATTTTTGGTGGAGCGCCGGAAAATGATGAAAGAACAAATGGCAAGGTTAGAGAGTCAACACTTGAAGAAGAAGAGGCCAAGGGATTTAATATGCAAGTGTGTTAAGGTGAATTCCAAATAAATGGAATATTTATCATAGCTCCCTAATATTGGGAGGGTATGTTATAAAGAGAATCACCACGTGAATTCCGACTGTTTAAATGGACCGAAGATCCATACGATTTATTCAGTTGATTTAAGAAAAGAAATGACATGATGGCATGATGACATGATGCAATGCACATGATGCAATGATGAATGCAAAGAACCAAACAAATCACACGATGAAACCCGGAAACCCTGGAAGGCATCTGAAGCTCCGGTCTTGGGGCGTAACAGGGACCCTTGAGGGCAGTCACTGAACCCGTACAAATGGCACCCCTTGGGGGCGGTCACCGAACCCGTACACTTTGGCAACCCTTGGGGGCGGTCACCGGAACCCGTCAAATTGCCCGGGGCGATCTCCACAACCTAATTGGAGACCCTGACGCTTGCTCGGAGCTTTACACCACAATGATTGAGCTTCGAACACCGCCAACCGTCTAGGGCGCCCAAGCACCCAAGAGGAACAAGATCAAGGGTACCAAGCACCCAAGAGTAATAAGCTTCTCAACTAGTAACTTCCATGTATCATCGTGGAGAACTCAAACCAATGCACCAAATGCAATGGCAAGGGCACACGGAGTGCCCAAGTCCTTCTCCCCAAAATCCCACCAAAGCAACTAATGCTAGGGAGGAAAATGAGAGGAAGAACAAGAAGGAGAACACCAAGAACTCCAAGATCTAGATCCAAGGGGTTCCCCTCACATAGTGGAGAAAGTAATTGGTGGAAATGTGGATCAAGATCTCCTCTCTCCTTTCCCTCAAAAACTAGCAAGAATCCATGGAGGTATTTTGAGTTAGCAAGCTTGAAGAAGGTCAACAATGGGGGAAGAACACGAGCTCAAAGGATAAGGTTGAATGGGGAAAAAGACCCCTTTTATAGGAGCTCCCGAATCCAACCGTTATGTGCTCAGACCGCGCACGAGCGGTACTACCGCCCAGGGAGCGGTACTACCACCCAGGTGGTAAAACACGGAGAGCGGAGCAAAATAGAGGGCGAGGCAGAGCCGTATGAGTGGCTCTACCGCTGGAGCCAGCGGTACTACTGTAGGCCGCAGCAGTACTGCCGCTTGGCACAGCAGTACTACCGCTGGGACCGCGCACAACGCCTACCACGAGCACAGGGAGAAGGAACAGGGAGGAGGGCCATTGAGCGGCACTAGGGGCGGTGGTAGCCGCGGTACTACCGCACACGAGCGGTACTACCGCTCCTACTGCCGCTCCTACTGCCGCTGAACCCGACACGAGAAAACCATGTCTCGAGTCGAGGCGGTACTAGCGCGGAACCGGAGCCATACTACCGATTATGGCATAGGCGGTATTGCCGCTCCGGCCCAGCGGTACTACCATTGGCGCCATCCTTATGCTACTTCCACGAAAACAAGTATACTCCAAGGAAAACCAGAACTGCCAAAACTTCTGCAAAAGAGCTCCGAATTGAGAAAACTCAAGCTTGTTGGATACAAGACGGCTTATAGTAAGAAGAGGCAGGGGAGGTATGACTAACAAATGGAGGGGTGAAACCTCCAACACAAAAGAACAGACATAACCTCCAACATCGAAAACATCATAGAAGATGCAAGAGAACTCCGTTTTCGATGAACTCGAGCTTGTCATCAAGATGACCATAAGCTCCAAAACGATACGATCAAGCTACTCATCGAGAGCCCCCCTTGATAGTACGACAATCGATCCTATAACCCGGTCTCCCAACTACCACCATGAGATCGGCAAAATAGAAAACCTATCAAGGGCAAAACTTTTGCTTTCACATGTTCCACTTGAGCTAGATGATGACGATCTTGACTCCCTCAAGTTGGACCACCTTTCTTGATTGCGTTGGCTCGATGAAGACTAGTTGATTGCTCCCCATACTCCATTATGGGTGAGCCACTCTTCCGCACATCTTCATGAATCCATTGTTACCACAATGGACGGCAAGCTTCAAGCATTTGATCTCTTCATGATGCTCCACTTGAACTTGCATACCGCAACCTAACCCCACAAAGAACTCTCACGAAGACCATGGGTTAGTACACAAAGCGTAATTGACAATACTTACCATACCATGGGATCACTTGATCCCTCTCGGTACATCTTCTACACTTTGTGGGTTGATCAACTTGATTCACTCTTTGACTTAGTCTTGATCAACCTCTCACAAGACCAATCTTTAGGTAATTCCTTGAATAGCACCCTGGTCGACACAAACTCTCCTTGAAACCAACACATGTACTCCAAGAAAAGCCTATGGACAAAACCTTCAAATATAACTCAAGGCAACCATTAGTCCATAGAGATTGTCATCAATTACCAAAACCAAACATGGGGGCACCGCATGTTCTTTCAGGCGCATCCACTAGCCCCCAACACCCAGGAGGTGGGTGCCAGTGTCATTGGGGCACCTTCGTCTTCGGGGTCAGGGGGTGTCGGTGAGGGCGTTGAGTATCCCGACCTATCTGACCAGACGTCGGCCTCCTGGCCTATCTGGTCATGCAGGTGTTCGAGAATAGCCTGCTGGTACATGGATCCACGGTTTTGAAGCCCGAACGGGTATGTTGGACCCGCAGTTGGTGGCGAAGGTGCCATAGTAGCCGATGGAGATGCTTGTGCGATCTGCTGGATCGGCGGTAGACACATACGGAGGTTGTTGTAGTTGTTGACGATGTAGGCCACAGGACCGACGTAGATCGTGCATACATGGTTGGTTGGTGGGTTGATGTTGACCTGGCCCACCCCATCGATAGTGAAGGTGAGGGAGCCAAAGGTGAGGCTCTGCCCCGGTGGGAGCCTGCCGAAGGTTTGGGAAGATCCGGTCTGAGGTTGATCTCCATCCGACGCGGCCCATGCCCGGCGTGCCAACTGAAGCTGCAAAAAAGGTCAGATACCTCGGTAGGGGTCCAAGCATAGCTGGAAATATTGGATCTGAGGTCGCATGGGCATTTTACCCAAGTTCCGGCCTTCGTAGAGTAATATCCTACATCTTGCTTGCTTTTATTACTAATGATGGAGGGATAACTAGTGCGAAGGGTTACAATGGTGCATGAGATTGCTACCAAGAGTTTGTCTAGCTGAGAATAGATGGGGAAGAGAGCTCTCTAGCCTCCCCTTATATACACGATGAAGGCTGATGACCCACAAGTATAGGGGATCTATCATAGTCCTTTCGATAAGTAAGAGTGTTGAACCCAATGAGGAGCAGAAGGAAATGATAAGCGGTTTCCAGCAAGGTATTCTCTGCAAGTACTGAAATAAGTGGTTACAGATAGTTTTGTGATAGGATAATTTGTAACAAGCAACAAGTAACAAAAGTAAATAAAGTGCAGCAAGGTGGCCCAATCCTTTTTGTAGCAAAGGACAAACCTGGACAAACTCTTATATAGAGAAAAGCGCTCCCGAGGACACATGGGAATATCTTCAAGCTAGTTTTCATCACGTTCATATGATTCGCATTCGGTACTTTGATAATTTGGTATGTGGGTGGACCGGTGCTTGGGTACTGCCCTTACTTGGACAAGCATCCCACTTATGATTAACCTCTATTGTAAGCATCCGCAACTACGACAAAAGTATTAAGGTAAACCTAACCATAGCATGAAACATATGGATCCAAATCAGCCCCTTACGAAGCAACGCATAAACTAGGGTTTAAGCTTCTGTCACTCTAGCAACCCATCATCTACTTATTATTTCCCAATGCCTTCCTCTAGGCCCAAATAATGGTGAAGTGTCATGTAGTCGACGTTCACATAACACTACTAGAGGAGAGACAACATACATCTCATCAAAATATCGAACAAATACCAAATTCATATGACTACTAATAGCAAGACTTCTCCCATGTCCTCAGGAACAAACGTAACTACTCACAAAGCATAAACATGTTCATAATCAGAGGGGTATTAATATGCATATAGGATCTGAACATATGATCTTCCACCAATTAAACCAACTAGCATCAACTACAAGGAGTAATTAACACTACTAGCAACCTACTAGCACCAATCCCGGACTTGGATACAAGAGATGAACTAGGATTTTGAGAGGAGATGGTGCTGATGAAGATGTTGATGGAGATTGCCCTCTCCCGATGAGAGGAGCATTGGTAATAACGATGGCGATGATTTCCCCCTCCGGGAGGGAAGTTTCCCCAGCAGAACAGCTCCGCCAGAGCCCTAGATTGGTTCCGCCAAGGTTCTGCCTCATGGCGGCGGAGTGTCGTCCGAGAAGATGGCTTGTAATTTTTTCCCATCGAAAGACTTCATATAGCATCAGATGGCCACCGGAGGGCCACCAGGGGGCCCACGAGGTAGGGGGCGCGCCCAGGGGGTAGGGCGCGCCCCCCACCCTCGTGGGCAGGGTGTGGCCCCCTGGTGAATCTCTTCCGCTGAGTATTTTTTATATATTCTGAAAATGTCTTCCGTGAAGTTTCGGGACTTTTGGAGCTGTGCAGAATATGTCTCTAATATTTGCTCCTTTTCCAGCCCAGAATCCCAGCTGCCGGCATTCTCCCTCTTTATGTAAACCTTGTAAAATAAGAGAGAATAGGCATAAGTATTGTGACATAATGTGTAATAACAGCCCATAATGCAATAAATGTCGATATAAAAACATGATGCAAAATGGACGTATCAACTCCCCCAAGTTTAGACCTCGCTTGTCCTCAAGCGTAAGCCGAAATCAAAAAATATGTCCACATGTTTAGAGATAGAGGTGCCGATAAAAATAAAATACGGACATGAGGGCATCATGATCATTCTTAGAACATCAACTTATATAATTCTTGTCATATAATCTCTTATGCTAGAGTAATAATTCAATCACAGTTTCAAGTATGAATCGTAAACTTCATTGAAAACTAACAAACTATAATCTCAGTCATTGGAGTAATTGCAATTTATCATAACATAGGAAAGAGTCAATGTATAAGAGCTTTTCAACAAGTCCACATACTCAACTATCATATAATCTTTCACAATTGCTGACACTCACGCAATACTTATGGGTATGGAGTTTTAATCGGACACGGAGAAAGATAGGGGCTTATAGTTTTGCCTCCCAATGTTTTACCTCAAGGGTAATGTCAACAATAATAGTTCATGAAAACCCACATCCAATTAGCCATATATACCAGGATCTTTCCAACATACCGTGCTTGCCAAAGGATAAAATGTAAAAAGGAAGGGTGAAGATCACCATGACTCTTATGGAAGGTAGGAAGTGAAAGTAAAAGGTAGGCCCTTCGCAGAGGGAAGCAGAGGTTTTCATGCGCTTTTATGGTTGGATGTACAAAATCTTAGTGCGACAGAACGTCACTTTATATTGCCACTTGTGATATGGACCTTTATTATGTAGTTTGTCGCTTTTATTTCTTCCATATCACACGATCGTATAAAGTTTATTTTCTCCCACACTAATAAGTCATACATATTTAGGGAACAATTTTTATTTCTTGCACCGATGACAACTTACTTAGAGGATCTTACTCAATCCATAGGTAGGTATGGTGAACTCTGACGGCAAAACTGGTTTAAGGGTATTTGGAAGCACAAGTAGTATCTCTACTTGGTGCGATGAATTTGGCTAGCATGAGGGGGAAAGGCAAGCTCAACCATGTTGGATGATCCATGACAATATAATTTATCTCAGATGTAAGAAAACATAACCCATTACGTTGTCTTCCTTGTCCAACATCAACTCTTTTAGCATGTCATATTTTAATGAGTGCTCACAATCATAAAAGATGTCCAAGATAGTATATCTATATGTGAAGACCTCTCTTTCTTTATTACTTCCTATTAATTGCAACGATGACCAAAACTATGTTTGTCAACCCTCAACAACTTTTATTCATCATACTTTTTCTATGTGAGCTCATTACTCTCCATAAGACTCACATGATCTCTTTGTTTCTTTTTATTTCTTTCTCTTTTCTTTTATTCCCTTAGGATCATGGCAAAGTAATCAAGCCCTTGACTCAACACTAATCTTTATTATATAGCTCACGGACTCGATTACATAGAAGGATTATAAAGCGAAACTCACAACTAGATCATACTAAGAACTTTTATTCTACTAGATAAAGATATTACCAAAAGGATCGAACTAAGAAAAACGGTAAAGATAAAAGTGATGGTGATACGATACCGGGGCACTCCCCCAAGCTTGGCAGTTGCCAAGGGGAGTGCCCATACCCATGTGATTATGTCTCCTTTGTTGGTGAAGAAGGTGGAGTCATTGATGATGGATAGTCACACATCGAGCGTAAGAGGTCTTCTAACTTGCGGATAATGCCCTTGAGTGCGATGATATGCTCCTTCAACAAAGTATTTTCACGTGTGAGATACTTATTTTGCATACGAGCTAACTCAATCATATTGAAAGCTTCGATCTCTGTTGGGGTAAGAAGATTGTGATCAAGTTGAAGGGTGTCTTCTGTTGCCGGAACTTGATCCCCCATGGCTTTCTTGATCCCTTCATCCTTTTTGATCTCCATGGGTTCTTCTCTCTTCAGCTCTATCTTCATTAGCCAAGCATCGTTGCCCTCATGGTTGGAGGAGGAGGGAGACGACATAGTGCTTGGCCTTGACAACCCTGACAGAAAACAGCTCGAAACAAAGACAAGAGATTTTTGCGTGATACGGGAGTCAAAACCTCCAGGAGATTATATAATGAATTTTTACCGACCAAAATATGTATTGTGTAAGAAAACGGAGTCCGGAGAGCGCACGAGGTGCCCACGAGGTAGGGGGCGCGCCCAGGGGGTAGGACACGCCCTCCACCCTCGTGGAGCCCTCGTGTCCTTCCCGGACTGCTTCTTATTTTTCTATTTTTCTAAATATTCCAAAACGGAGAAATATTGCCTTAAAAACTGTTTTGGAGTCGGTTTACTTACCGTACCACATACCTATTCCTTTTCGGAGTCTGAAATATTCCAGAAAGTGTCCCTTATGTATTCCTCCGGGGTTACGGTTTCAATAACATTGGTTTCAACATTTATGGTATTACCTGAGATATAATGTTTGATTCTTTGACCGTTCACCACCTTCGGATTTGTGCCTTCGAAGTTGTTGATTTTTATGGCACCGGAACGATAGATCTCCTCGATAACGTAAGGACCTTCCCATTTAGAGAGGAGTTTTCCTGCAAAAAATCTTAAACGAGAGTTGTATAGCAATACATAATCACCTACATTAAACTCACGCTTTTGTATCCTTTTGTCATGCCATTTTTTAACTTTTTCTTAAATAATTTGGCATTCTCATAGGCTTGGGTTCTCCATTCATCAAGTGAGCTAATATCAAATAACCTCTTCTCTCCGGCAAGTTTGAAATCATAATTGATCTCTTTAATAGCCCAATAAGCCTTGAGTTCTAGTTCGAGAGGTAAGTGATATGCTTTTCCGTAAACCATTTTATACGGAGATATACCCATAGGATTTTTATATGCAGTTCTATAGGCCCATAATGCATCATCAAGTTTCTTGGACCAATTCTTTCTAGATTTATTAACAGTCTTTTGCAAAATTAATTTGAGTTCTTTATTACTCAATTCTACTTGACCACTAGACTGAGGGTGATAAGGGGATGCAATTCTATGATTAACATCATATTTAGCAAGCATTTTACGGAAAGCACCATGAATGAAATGTGATCCACCATCATTCATTAAATATCTAGGGACTCCAAACTTCGGAAAAATAACTTCTTTAAGCATTTTAATAGAAGTGTTATGATCAATACTACTAGTTGGAATAGCTTCTACCCACTTAGTAACGTAATCAACAGCAACTAGAATATGTGTATAACCATTAGAGGAAGGAAAGGGCCCCATATAGTGAAATCCCCAAACATCAAATGGTTCAATAACGAGTGAATAATTCATAGGCATTTCCTGACGTCTACTAATATTACCAATTCTTTGACATTCATCACAAGATAGGACAAACTTACGGGCGTCCTTGAAGAGAGTAGGCCAATAAAAATCAGATTGCAATACCTTATGTGCAGTTCTATCTCCAGCATGGTGTCCTCCATAAGCTTCGGAGTGACACTTGCGTAGGATCTATTCCTGTTCATGCTCAGGTACACAACGTCTAATAACACCATCTACTCTTTTATAAAGATGTGGGTCATCCCAAAAGTAATGCCTCAAATCATAGAAGAACTTTTTCTTTTGCTGGTATGTGAAACTAGGTGGTATAAACTTAGCAACAACGTAATTAGCATAATCAGCATACCATGGAGCAGTATGAGAAGCATTTATGACATTTAGTTGCTCATCAGGAAAGCTATCATCAATAGGAAGTGGGTCATCAAGCACATTTTCTAATCTAGATAAGTTGTCTGCAACGGGGTTCTCAGCTCCCTTTCTATCAACAATATGCAAATCAAATTCTTGTAGCAAGAGAACCCATATAATAAGTCTAGGTTTAACATCTTTCTTTTTCATAAGATATTTAATAGCAGCATGATCAGTGTGAATAGTTACTTTAGAATCAACAATATAAGGTCTGAACTTATCACAAGCAAATACAACCGCTAACAATTCTTTTTCAGTAGTAGCATAATTTCTTTGAGCATTGTCTAGGGTTTTACTAGCATAGTGAATAACATTTAATTTCTTATCAACTCTTTGTCCTAGAATAGCACCCACAACATAATCACTAGCATCACACATAATTTCAAAGGGTAAATTCCAATCAGGTGGCTGAACAACGGGTGCAGAGATCAATGCTTTCTTAAGTATTTCAAATGCTTCTACACAATCATCATCAAAAACAAATAGTATATCTTTTTGTAATAAATTAGTCAGAGGCCGAGAAATTTTTGAGAAGTCCTTAATGAACCTCCTATAAAATCCGGCGTGACCAAGGAAACTTCTTATACCTCTGATGTCCTTGGGACATGGCATCTTTTCAATAGCATCAATCTTAGCTTTATCAACCTCAATACCTCTTTCAGAAATTTTATGCCCCAAGACAATACCTTCATTAACCATAAAGTGGCACTTTTCCCAATTCAAGACAAGATTAGTTTCTTACATCTCTACAAAACTCGATCAAGGTTGCTCAAGCAATCATCAAAAGAAGATCCATAGACAGAAAAATCGTCCATGAAAACCTCACAAATCTTTTCACAAAAGTCAGAGAATATAGCCATCATGCATCTTTGAAAGGTAGTAGGTGCATTACATAAACCAAAAGGCATACGTCTATAAGCAAAAGTACCAAAAGGGCAAGTAAAAGTAGTCTTTGATTGATCTTTGGCTGACATAGGTATTTGAGAGAAACCAGAATAACAATCTAGAAAGAAAAAATGTGTATGTTTGGATAATCTTTCTAGCATTTGGTCGATAAAAGGTAAGGGGTAATGATCCTTTTTAGTTGCCTTATTTAATTTACGGAAATCAATTACCATCCTATAACCTGTAATAAATCTTTGAGGAATCAATTCATCTTTATCATTAGGAACAACAGTAATACCTCCCTTCTTAGGGACACAATGGACATGACTTACCCACTGACTATCAGTAACGAGATAAATTATACCTGCCTCAAGGAGCTTTAGTAGTTCCTTTCTTACCACTTCTTTCATTTTAGGATTCAGCCGTCGTTGATGGTCACGAACTGGTTTAGCATCTTCTTTCAAATTAATTTTATGTTGACATAGAGTGGGACTAATGCCCTTAAGATCATCAAGAGTATACCCAATAGCAGCACGGTGCTTCTTCAGAGTTTTCAATAATCTCTCTTCCTCATGCTCTAAAAGGTTAGCATTAATAATAACAGGATATATCTTTTTCTCATCAAGATAAGCATATTTAAGAGTATCAGGTAACAGTTTAAGCTCAAACACAGAATCACCCTTGGGTGGAGGAGGATCCCCAAGGATTTCAACAGGCAAATTGTTTTTCAGAATAGGTTCCTGTTTAAAGAATACTTCGTCTATTTCCCTTCTTTCATTCATAAACATATCATTTTCATGGTCTAGCAAATATTGTTCTAAAGGATCACTAGGAGGTACGGCAATAGAAGCAAGACCAATAATTTCATCCTTACTAGGTAATTCTTCTTCATGGTGTTGTCTACTAAATTTAGAGAAATTAAATTCATGAGTCATATCATCTAAACCGATAGTAACAACATCTCTTTTGCAATCTATGGTAGCATTAACAGTGTTCAGGAAGGGTCTACCAAATATAATGGGACAAAAGCTATCTTGTGGGGAACCAAGAACAAGAAAATCAGCAGGGTATTTAGTTTTCCCACACAAGACTTCAACATCTCTAACAATTCCCATTGGTGAAATAGTATCTTTATTGGCAAGTTTAATTGTGACATCAATATCCTCTAACTCAACAGGTGCAATATCATGCATGATTTCTCTATATGGGCTAATAGGTATTGCACTAGCACTAGCACCCATATCACATAAGCCATGATAACAATGATCTCCTATTTTAACAAAAATAACAGGCATGCCTACCACAGGTCTAGGTTTATCTTTAGCACAAGGTTTAGCAATTCTAGCAGTTTCATCATAGAAATAAATAACATGCCCATAAATATTATCAGACAAGAGATTATTAACAATAGCAATATCAGGTTCAACTTTAATTTGCTCATGAGGTGTATAAGTTTTAATATTGCTTTTACGAACCACAGTTGAAGCTTTAGCATGATCCTTTATCCTAACAGGGAAAGGTGGTTTCTCAACATATGCAGTAGGAACAATAGGATCGTTATAAGTGACACTCTTTTCTTCAACTTTAATAGGTGCAGCTACTTTTACTTCTATGGGAGGATGATATTTAAACCATTTCTCCTTGGGGAGATCAACATAAGTAGCAAAAGATTCACAGAAAGAAGCTACTATCTCAGAGTCAAGTCCATATTTAGTGCTAAATTTACGGAAAGCATCGGTATCCATAAAAGATTTAACACAATCAAAACTAGGTGTCATACCTAACTCCTTACCATTGTCGAGGTCCCAATCTTTAGAGTTGCATTTAACTCTTTACAATAAATCCCATTTGAATTCAATAGTATTCATCATAAAAGAGCCAGCACAAGAAGTATCAAGCATGGTGCGATTGTTATCAAAAAACCGAGCATAAAAATTTTGAATAATAATTTTTCTTGAGAGCTAATGATTAGGGCATGAATATAACATTGATTTAAGCCTTCCCCAAGCTTGAGCGATGCTCTCTCCTTCGCGAGGCCAAAATATATATATATAATTGCGATCACGATGAACAAGATGCATAGGATAAAACTTTTGATGAAATTCCAATTTCAATCGTTTGTAGTTTCATGACCCCATATCATCACATAGCCTATACCATGTCGATGCATCTCCCTTCAAAGATAAAGGAAAGACCTTCCTCTTAACAACACTTCGGGTACACCTGCAAGCTTAAATAATCCACAAACTTCATCCACATATATTAGATGCTCATCAGGATGTTTTGTTCCATCTCCTAAAAAAGGATTAGCTAGCATTTTCTCTATCATGCCCGAAGGAATTTCAAAGCAGACATTTTCATTTTCAGTAGGTTGAGGAGCAACTCTTTGCTCTACTGGTCGGGGTGAAGATACCCCGAACAAGCCCCTCAGAGGATTACTTTCCATAGTAACAAGTGACGGTAAATTTCAGCACACTATATAAATTTTTCCTTACCAAATTCCACCTACCAAAGGCGCTTCAATCCCCGGCAACGGCGCCCGAAAAGAGTCTTGATGACCCACAAGTATAGGGGATCTATCGTAGTCCTTTCGATAAGTAAGAGTGTCGAACCCAACGAGGAACATAAGGAAATGATAAGCGGTTTCCAGCAAGGTATTCTCTGCAAGTACTGAGATAAGTGGTAACAGATAGTTTTGTGATAGGATAATTTGTAACAAGCAACAAGTAACAAAAGTAAATAAAGTGCAGCAAGGTGGCCCAATCCTTTTTGTAGCAAAGGACAAGCCTGGACAAACTCTTATATAGAGAAAAGCGCTCTCGAGGACACATGGGAATATCGTCTAGCTAGTTTTCATCATGTTCATATGATTCGCGTTTGGTACTTTGATAATTTGGTATGTGGGTGGACCGGTGCTTGGGTACTGCCCTTACTTGGACAAGCATCCCACTTATGATTAACCTCTATTGCAAGCATCTGCAAGTACAACAAAAGTATTAAGGTAAACCTAACCATAGCATGAAACATATGGATCTAAATCAGCCCCTTACGAAGCAACGCATAAACTAGGGTTTAAGCTTCTGTCACTCTAGCAACCCATCATCTACTTATTACTTCCCAATGCCTTCCTATAGGCCCAAATAATGGTGAAGTGTCACGTAGTCAACGTTCACATAACACCACTAGAGGAGAGACAACATACATCTCATCAAAATATCGAACGAATACCAAATTCACATGAATACTAATAGCAAGACTTCTCCCATGTCCTCCGGAACAAACATAACTACTCACAAAGCATAAACATGTTCATAATCAGAGGGGTATTAATATGCATATAGGATCTGAACATATGATCTTCCACCAATTAAACCAACTAGCATCAACTACAAGGAGTAATTAACACTACTAGCAACCTACTAGCACCAATCCCGGACTTGGAGACAAGAATTGGATGCGAGAGATGAACTAGGGTTTTGAGAGGAGATGGTGCTGATGAAGATGTTGATGGAGATTGCCCTCTCCCGATGAGAGGAGTGTTGGTAATGACGATGGCGATGATTTCCCCCTCTGGGAGGGAAGTTTTCCCGGCAGAACAGCTCCGCCAGATCCCTAGATTGGTTCCGCCAAGGTTCCGTCTCATGGCGGTGGAGTTTCATCCGAGAAGATGGCTTGTTATTTTTTTCACATCGAAAGACTTCATATAGCAGAAGATGGCCACCGGAGGGCCACTAGGGGGCCCACGAGGTAGGGGGCGCGCCCCCCACCCTCGCGGGCAGGGTGTGGCCCCCCTGGTGAATCTCTTCCGTTGAGTATTTTTTTATATATTCTGAAAACGTCTTCCGTGAAGTTTCAGAACTTTTGGAGCTGTGCAGAATAGGTCTCTAATATTTGCTCCTTTTCCAGCCCAGAATCCCAGCTGCCGGCATTCTCCCTCTTTATGTAAACCTTATAAAATAAGAGAGAATAGGCATAAGTATTGTGACATAATATGTAATAATAGCCCATAATGTAATAAATATCAATATAAAAACATGATGCAAAATGGACGTATCAAAGGCTAGATTTTTACAGGGGGAGAGATACGATCTAGGTCTTCGCCACCCTTTGCTTGGGAGGCAAGACAGTCATCATGCAACTATCTCTTTGTTGGAACTCCCTCCCATTGTTGGGCCTTGTGGGCCCCTTGGTGGCCCTCTCGCTGGGCTTCCCTCGGTGAGCCACAACCACTGATTCCCGGGCGGTACACCCGAAGGGATCTAGACTAGCTCTATGATACGTCTCCAACGTATCTATAATTTTTGATTGCTCCATGCTATTATATTATCTGTTTTGTATGTTAATGGGCTTATTTTTATACTTTTATATTATTCTTGGGACTAACCTATTAACCGGAGACCCAGTCCAAATTGTTGTTTTTTGCCTATTTTAGTGTTTCGCCAAAAAGAATATCAAACGGAGTCCAAACGGAATGAAACCTCCGGGAGCGTTATTTTTGGAACAAACGTGATTCAGGAGACTTGGGGTGGACGTGAAGAAACAGTCGAGGAGGCCACGAGGCAGGGGTGCGCGCCCTCCACCCTCGTGGGCCCCTCATTGCTCCACCAACCTACTTCTTCCTCCTATATATATATCCATATACCCCGCAAACATCCAGGAGCACCACGGAACCCTATTTCCACCGCCGCAACCTTCTGTACCCAAGAGATCCCATCTTGGGGCCTTTTTCGGAGCTCCGCCGGAGGGGGCATTGATCACGGAGGGCCTCTACATCAACTCCATGGCCCCTCCGATGATGTGTGAGTAGTTTACTTCAGACCTTCGGGTCCATAGCTAGTAGCTAGATGGCTTCTTCTCTCTCTTTGGATCTCAATACAAAGTTCTCCTCGATTCTCTTGGAGATCTATTCGATGTAATCTTCTTTTCCGGTGTGTTTGTCGAGATCCGATGAATTGTGGGTTTATGATCAAGTTTATCTATGAACAATATTTGAATCTTCTCTGAATTCTTTTATGTATGATTGGTTTATCTTTGCAAGTCTCTTCGAATTATCAGTTTGGTTTGTCCTACTAGATTGATCTTTCTTGGAATGGGAGAAGTGCTTAGCTTTGGGTTCAATCTTGCGGTGCTCGATTCCAGTGACGAAAAGGGAAACGACACGTATTGCATTGTTGCCATCGAGGATAAAAAGATGGGGTTTACATCATATTGCATGAGTTTATCCATCTACATCATGTCATCTTGTTTAAGGCATTACTCTGTTCTTATGAACTTAATACTCTAGATGCATGCTGGATAGCAGTCGATGTGTGGAGTAATAGTAGTAGATGTAGAATCGTTTCGGTCTACTTGTCTCGGACGTGATGCCTATATATATGATCATGCCTAGATATTCTGATAATTATTCATTTTTCTATCAATTGCTCGACGGTAATTTGTTCACCCACCGTAATACTTGTGCTATCTTGAGAGAAGCCACTAGTGAAACCTATGGCCGTCGGGTCTATTCTTCATCATACAAGTTTCCAATCTATTTTATTTTGCAATCTTTACTTTCAATCTATATCATAAAAATACCAAAAATATTTATCTTATTATTATCATCTCTATCAGATCTCACTCTTGCAAGCGGCCGTGAAGGGATTGACAACCCCTTTATCGCGTTGGTTGCGAGGTTCTTATTTGTTTGTGTAGGTACAAGGTGACTCGCGCGTGGTCTCCTACTGGATTGATACCTTGGTTCTTAAAAACTGAGGGAAATACTTACGCTACTTTACTGCATCATTCTTTCCTCTTCAAGGGAAAACCAACGCAGTGCTCAAGAGGTAGCACTCTACAGACCAATACTAGTCTTTTCTACGCACTTTATCATCACTTGTGCGCACCGGGACCAACTTTCTGGTCGATCACCCATCCTAGAATCGCTCCAAGCCAAGCACACTTAACTTTTGAAGTTCTTTTTGAATGGTCTTCCGGAAAAGAAGGAATTCCTTTTGATAAGAGTAGTCTATCATTTCTATTAAGTCAGGCTCTCATATACACCCCCACTCAAAGGAATCGATGTTCTCGTCGGCCTATCAGGAATGTTCCCTCTTGGCACACGTATGTGTGCTAGTCCGGCACATGTACTATGTCGTGTGGCACAACGGTCCACATGCGTTATGCGCCACATGCCCGCACATCTGACCCCGCACATGTCTATATAACCGCGAGGGCCGGCTCTGATACCAATTATAACGCCCCGGCCATAGCCACCGGTTCCCGACCGTTGCGTCTGGAGAAATCTAGATTGGCCCCACAGACAAACATCAGTCTTTCATGTACACTTTGTCCTTACTCGTACGCACCCAAGACCAACTCCCCGGTCGGCCACCCATACTAAAATCGCTCCAAGCCAAGCACACTTAGGGTGTGTTCTGAAACCTCCCAGCTTCTCTAAAACTTCTCAAATCTGGCTTCTCGTGTGGTTTCTTACTTCATGTGGTGACTGGGAAATCGTTCGGCACGGCAGGTTCTCGATTTGGTCGATGTCTGTCTGGGAAATCATTCGGCCCATCCATTCCCAGCATCATCTCCCCGTGCATCCGGTCGGGCAGGAGAGAAAAATATCGGGGAGAGAAACAGAACGAGCGAACCGGTACGCTACAGACTCACATAGCGGTGGCAGCTGGTTGTAATATGTTTCAACTCCCGCTTCTTCCGTTTTCAGAGCTGGAAAAAGCCAGCTTCGCAACTCCTCCGTATTTACACTACGCGGGCAACTGGCTTCTCAATTCCGTACTCCGCGGAGTCAGAGCGTTCAGCTCAGCTTCTATCTTGGAGTTGGAGAAGCTGGCTGCTGGAGCGTTGCCGAACACGCCCTACACCTTAAAGTTCTTTTTAAATGGGCTCCTGAAAAAAAAAGAATTGCTTATTGATATGAGTAGTCTATCATTCCTATTAAGCCAGACTCTCAAACCACCCCTGTGTATGACACCGTCAAAGGGGCAGCCCGAACCCATGCTTTTAAGAAACCCGGAAAACAAGTCCACATCCTGAATCAAGACGCACATAAGATTATGAATTTTCTGCACATGAAAGAGAATCACCGAGATGGTCTTGTGGAGCATATATGCACCTACAATGAAAATCCAGGAGTTTAATATTTGAATTGTGCACTTCAAATGTCGCATGCCCATGACCGCGGACGTTTAGGAAAACGGATTTGCCAAGTGCCAAGTAGGGTTGTAGATGCTCTAGCAGAGCTGGCGGGCAGACGCTAAAGGTTGTAGCGACGTGCGGATGCACTTCGCAGCCATCATCCATGATGAAAATAATAATAATAATAACACCGAGAACAGTTCTCATTCGTCAAGTATAAATGTATCCAACACGATCTAAAACATGAACACCTAAAATCACCAATAAGCTATACTGAATGGCATCGGGGAGATCTCTTCTCCTCTGGTTGCTCCTCTTGCTGCCGTCGTTTGCCATTTCCTCGGCATCGAGCCGTGGCATCCGTCTTGAGCTAACGCACGCAGACACCCGCGGCGACTTCACGGGGATCGAGCGCATCCGTCGCGCTGCCGAATGGAGCCACCGCCGCGTCAACGGCCTCCTCGCCGCGGCCCCGCCATCCCCTGCAACGCAGAGCGACGGTGCTGATGAATCGGCGGCCGTTCACGCGAGCGCGGCAACGTACCTCGTCGACCTCGCCATCGGCACGCCGCCGCTACCGATCACCGCCGTCCTCGACACGGGCAGCGACCTCATCTGGACGCAGTGCGACGCGCCCTGCCGGAAGTGCTTCCCGCAGCCCACGCCGCTGTACGCGCCGGCCAGGTCGGCGACATACGCCAACGTGTCGTGCAGCTCGTCGCTGTGCGAGGCGCTCCGAGACCCGAGGCACCATTGCTCGGCCCCCGATCCCGGCTGTGCGTACTACTTCTCCTATGGCGACGGCACTTCCACAGACGGCGCCCTCGCCACCGAGACGTTGACGCTCGGCTCAGGCACCACCGTGCACGGCATCGCGTTCGGCTGCGGCACGGAGAGCCTCGGCAGCACGGACAACTCGTCCGGTGTGGTCGGGATGGGAAGGGGGCCACTCTCGCTGGCGTCTCAGCTGGGCATCATCAGGTTCTCCTACTGCTTCACGCCCTTCAGCGACAAGGCGGCGAGCCCTCTCTTCCTAGGCCCGTCGGCGACCCTCTCGGCCACCGCCCAGTCCACGCCGTTCGCGCCGAACCCAGCCGGCGGGCGCAGGAGCTCATATTACTACCTCACGCTGGAAGGGATCACCGTCGGCGAGACCCTGCTGCCGATCGACCCCGCCGTGTTCCAGCTGTCGCCCATGGGCGGCGGCGGGTTCATCATCGATTCCGGCACGACGTTCACCGCGCTGGAGGAGCGCGCGTTCGTGGTGCTGGTCCGCGCGGTCGCGGCGCGCGTGGGGCTCCCGCTGGCCAGCGGCGCGCACCTCGGGCTCAGCCTCTGCTTCGCTGCACCGGAGGGGAAGACCGAGGCGGTGGACGTGCCGCGCCTGGTGTTTCACTTCGACAGCGCGGACATGGCGCTTCCCAGGGAGAGCTACGTTGTGGAGGACCGGAACGCCGGCGTGGCCTGCCTCGGGATGGTGAGCATGCGGGGGATGTCGGTGCTCGGCAGCCTGCAGCAGCAGAGCATGCACTTTCTGTACGATCTTGAGGGGGGCGTGCTGTCGTTCGAGCCAGCGGAATGCGGCGAGCTCTAGGATTGGTGAAAGTCTATTTTATTTTATTTTTGGAAAAAAGATTGTTGCAAGTTAGTTGTATCAACGAGGTGACGGCTAGTTTTTTCTTTTAGCAAAAGAGGGTTTCCACGCAGTTGTTACGATCCCGAGCTTACATGAGCTTGGGTGGACAGTCTCTACTACCTAAAAGAACCATAAGGTTCCGTTTCCGTCTTATGTTGGTCCTCTTTGGTCCGCCTCCCCTTCCAGGTTTCCAGCATGACCCTCCTCATCAATGTAGGTATGTTTGATCCCATATCAATTTCTTTCACCGGTAATCAATCCTTTCCATAGCCTGTTTCCTCTCCCGTCCTACGTGCTCCCACCCCCTTCAGCGATTTCCATCTCCTCCCGATCAATATTTGGTAGGTCAGTCAATTAACGGATGGCAATTAATATCTTTATTTGGTTAACATTTATACCACAATTAATTCAGGTCAATCATGAACGGTAATCTCTTATATTCCTTCCTTTAACTATTCCCTCTACTTCGCATCTTCTCGATCCTGTACTTCATTCGCTTCTGCTAGCCGCCACCGGGTACAATGCTCGATGGGGTCATAGTCATCCATGATACATGTCGTTCGAACTCAGAGGGAGAGTGGCGGCACAAGAAGATGGGGTCATGGCCATCCATACGATCATGTAGCGTGGCAGGCGTCGCGCGGACTCCCGCTTCCCACCGGTGATCTCCATCGAAGAATCTGCTATTGCTTAGGAGGAGGGCACTATTGCCGCTTTCCGTGAGCGGCTGGCCGGCACAGCCTTCTTCCTGACAACCACGATGACTGATCATGCTAAGGTCATGTCAGGAAACTATTTTCCGTTTTTCTTATATTTTTTTTGCCTTTATGTGTTTCAATTCCCGTGCTGTAACCTGCGATCTAATGTAACCACTGTTGAATATTAGTTGGGCTACAGACCCATTTACCAATTTTAGAAAATACCTAAGGGCCTATGCTGTAAATTAAGTGATGGGAAGTTTAGTTCCACATGGTTAGTTGAGAGAGGTGTACACCAACTTATAAGATGAGCTCTTCTCCCACTAGTATGAGTTGGTGTGAAGGAAGGAAAGGTGTTCCACACGCGTGCTCCTCCTCTGCCGCACGCCTCGCCACCCCACGCCACGCCTCGCCACGACGCGCGCGCGCGCCGTGGGTTGCGGGAATGAGCCGATGCAATGTTTTGCTGGTCAAAATTGGAGAGTCCATTACAGACACAAAATGAATGTGAGACGTCATATTCATTGCGGAAATTAACGTTCATAATAAATACGTTTTATTATGGAGATGAAAACATCTGTAATTAAACACGTTTTTATGGAGATGAAACGTCTGTAATTAAACACGTATTTATGGAGATGAAACGTTTGTAATTAAACGCGTTTTATTGCTGGACCGTTCTCCTACCCGACTGGCTATATATATGAGGCATCGCAGCTCAGCTCAATGCGCTACACACCTCCACTACTCCTTGGTCGTTCCTTTCACTGCTGCTGCCCTTGATGATCCCATCCCGTCTACCGCGTACACGGCTGACGGGAGAGCAGGCCTCCGAAACCTCGCGGGTTGCGGGAATGAGCCGAGCCGATGCAATGTTTTGCCGGTCAAAATTAGAGAGTCCATTATAGACACAAAATAAATGTGAGACGTCATATTCATTGCGGAAATCAACGTCCATAATAAATACGTTTTATTGTACAGATGGAAACGTCTGTAATTAAACGTGTTTTTATGGAGATGAAATGTCTGTAATTAAACGTGTATTTATGAAGATGAAACGTCTGTAATGAAACGCGTTTTATTGCTGGACCGTTCTTCTACCCGACTGGCTATATATATGAGGCAGCTCCATGCGCTACACACCTCCACTACTCCCTGGTCTTTCCTTTCACTGTTGCTGCCCTCGGTGATCCCATCCCGTCTACCGCATACACGACTGACGGGAAAGCAGGCCTCCGAAACCCCGCTTCTTCAGATCCTGTACGGGAGAGAGGTGATTAAGTTTTTGGGGAGCGTCTCCTACGCGACTGCTCGCCTTGGTTCAACTACTTCATCTACGTCGACTACTTCTGTGTCACCTTCGTCTTCACCATGAGCACTGACTCCGATCATGCGGCTGCCGAGAAGGCTGTTGCGGACAAGAGGATTGCTGACGAGGCCGACGCCTCCGCTGCTGCTACGGCCGACTAGCCTACTGGAGGGTATAACACATTTACACCGCTCTTATTACTTTCATGTGTGCAATACTAGTAGTTTGCATACATGTTTCTACTATCTGCCTAGTACGTGCGTACATCATCAAAATTCAATATGTCATTAGCACTGCCTATGTCATGTTCATGATTTATTATTGGATTAAATTAATCGAACAATTGCTTAATTTCTCAACAATCCAAAAACCTAATATGTGTAGGCAATTTTCGATCCATGGTTTTGCTGCTGCACTGAAACCAGCCCCATTTACGGGGACGTACTTTAGCGTTGGCAGACTAAAACCGTCTTATGGCTCACGGCCATGAACGTGTTCTGAGTCGCCGGTGTTACTCCCACGAGAACGATCGCTCCTAACAGGAGAAGGCGTTCAGGGAGGCCACCGTAGTGTTTGTTGGATGCGTTCTGAGCGTGATCGGAGATAAGCTGGTTGATGCATACTTACATATGCGGGTTGCCAAGGACTTGTGGGAGGCGCTTGAATCTAAATTCGGTGCAACGGATGCTGGAAGTGAGATGTATATTATGGAGCAGTTCCACGATTACAAAATGGTCGAAAACCGTTTTGTATTGGAACAGGCTCATGAGATACAATGCATTGCTATGGAGCTTGAGCTTCTCAAGTGTGTGCTGCCAGGCAAATTTGTCGCGGGTTGCATTATCGCTAAGTTACCCAATTCCTGGAGGAACTTTGCCATTACTCTAAAACATTAGAGGCGTGAATTCTCAGTTGAGGATGTCATTGGCCATCTGAGTGTGGAGCAGAATTCGAGGGCAAAGGACTCGCACGGAAAAGGGACTGAAGGGACCTCTGTCGCCAATGTGGTGCAGAAGAACTTCCACCCCCACAAGCCCAAGGGGAAGACTGGTGTCCAACAGAATACCGAGTTTAAGAAGAAGGGCAAGAAGACCTTCAAGAAAGATAAGAAGAATGGTGGCTGTTTCACTTGTGGTTCAGATGAACATTGGGCTACCAAGTGCCCAAACAGGTTGTGCCCAAACAAGTTTAAGAAGCCAGGACAGAACTCCAAGACTGTCAACATGATTGTGAGCAACAATGATAGTGGGCCATCTGGGTACGGTAATTTGTTTATTGTATTTTCAGTTTGTCAGTCTACCGATTGGTGGATTGACACAGGTGCAAATATTCATGTGTGTGCTGAAATTTCATTGTTTTCTTATTATCAGGCCACAGGGAACGGGTCCGTACTGATGGGGAACGACGCGAGTGCTTCTGTTCATGGTGTTGGCACGGTCGATCTGAAGTTTACTTCGAAAAGGATCGTGCAACTGAAGAACGTGCAGCATGTCCCTGCCATCAAGAAGAATCTCGTTAGTGGTTCCCTTCTATGTAGAGAAGGGTTTAAATTGGTATTCGAGTTTAATAAAGTAGTTGTTACGAAATATGGACTGTTTGTTGGAAAAGGTTATGAATGCGGAGGTCTGTTCCGCTTTTCCCTCGCTGATTTTTGTAATAAAGTCGTGAACAATATTCATTCGAGTGTTAATGAAACAGAAGTTTGGCATTCACGTCTTTGTCACATTGATTTTGGTAGTATGACACGGTTAGCAAAATTAAATTTAATCCCAAGTTTCACTTTAGCCAAAGGTTCTAAGTGACATTTGTGTGTGCAAGCAAAGCAACCTCGCAAGCCCCATAAGGCTGCGGAGGAGAGACATTTGGCGCCGTTAGAACTCATACATTCTGATCTTTGTGAGATGAATGGTGTATTGACTAAAGGTGGAAAAAGATACTTCATGACACTGATAGATGATTCTACTAGATATTGCTGTGTATATCTTTTAAACACTAAAGATGAGGCTCTACACTACTTTAAAATCTATAAGGCAGAAGTTGAGAATCAACTTGAAAAGAAAATAAAACGAGTTCAGTCAGATCGTGGTGGAGAGTATTTCTCTAATGAGTTTGATTCTTTCTGTGCGGAATACGGAATTATTCATGAAGGACGCCTCCCTATTCACCTCAGTCAAATGGGGTTGCCGAGCGGAAAAACCGTACTCTAACTGATTTGGTTAATGCCATGTTAGATACATCGGGTTTATCCAAGGCATGGTGGGGGATGCTATATTGACGGCATGTCATGTCCTGAATAAAGTTCCGACAAAGGATAATGAGATCACTCCCTATGAGAAATGGGCAAAGAGAAGGACAACACTTTCGTACTTGCGTACTTGGGGCTGTTTGGCTAAAGTCAATATGCCAATCCCAAAAAGCGTAAGCTTGGACCCAAGACTGTGGACTGCGTTAATTTGGGCTACGCTAAGAACAGCGTTGGCTATAGATTTCTAGTAGTGAAGCCTGAGGTACCTGACCAGAAGGTTGGTACAATTATGGAGTCTAAGGATGCTACATTCTTTGAGGATATTTTTCCTATGAGAGATATGCAAAGCACTTCTAGACAGGAATCTGAGGAGACTCCTGAGCCTGCCATTCCTATGGATTATTATGAACAAACACATGATGAAAATCCTGAGGAGGATGACGAGGAAACCCTTGGTAGGGGCAAGAGACAAAGGACTGCAAAGACCTTTGGTGATGATTTCATCGTGTACCTCATGGATAATACTCCCACTTCTATTTCAGAAGCGTATGCCTCTCCAGAAGCTGACTACTGGAAGAATGCGGTTCATAGCGAGATGGATTCCATCATGGCTAACGGGACATGGGAGATCACTGATCGTCCCTATGGTTGCAAACCATTAGGATGTAAGTGGGTGTTCAAAAAGAAGCTTAGGCCCGATGGTACGATTGAAAATTACAAGGCTAGGCTTGTGGCCAAGGGCTATGACCAGAAAGAAGAGGAAGATTTTTTTGACACTTATTCACTTGTGGCTAGACTGACCACCATTCGAGTATTACTCTCGTAAGCGGCCTCGCATGGTCTTCTCGTCCAACAGATGAATGTTAAGACGGCTTTTCTAAATGAAGAGCTAAACGAGAAAATCCACATGCAACAGCCAGATGGCTTTGTGATAGATGGTCAGGAAAGAAAGGTGTGTAGATTGCTGAAATCTTTATATGGCCTAAAGCAAGCACCTAAGCAATGGCATGATAAGTTCAATACAACTCTGACATCTGTTGGTTTCATTGTTAATGAGGCTGACAAATGTGTATACTATCTGTTGGGGAACGTAGTAATTTCAAAAAAATCCTACGCACACGCAAGATCATGGTGATGCATAGCAACGAGAGGGGAGAGTGTTGTCTATGTACCCTCGTAGACCGTTCACGGAAGTGTTATATCAACGCGGTTGATGTAGTCGTACGTCTTCACGTACGACCGATCCAAGTACCGAAAGTATGACACCTCCGAGTTCTGCACACATTCGGCTCGGTGACGTCCTCGCCTTCTCGATCCAGCGGGAGGGGCGAAGTAGTAGATGAGTTCCGGCAGCACGACGGCGTGGTGACGGTGTTGGTGAAGAACAATCTCCGCAGGGCTTCGCCTAAGCACTACGAAAACTATGACGGAGGATAAACTAGAGGGGACGGCGTTGCCGGCACACGGCTTGGTGTTTCTTCATCTGTCTTTGGTGCTAGCCCTACCCCTCTATTTATATGTTGAGCCCTGGGGTCGAAACTTGGAGTAAAAGCCTCCTCAAAGTCGGTTTCATCCGAAAGGCAAGAGTCCTTCTCGGACTCCAGGGCTAGACGCCAGGGTCCCGGCGTCTACCCCCTAGACGCCAGGGTTCCTGGCGTCTAGCCTCTGGTCTCCGCAAAACTTCCTTTTGCACTTTCCAAAAGCCTCGTGGGCTTTCCCCTTTGGCCCAGATAAAGTGTTCTCGTGCCCAAACATTTTGGGAAACATCCGGAACCCCTTCCGGTGAATTCCGGAACCCTTCCGAAGATCAAACACTACTATCCACATATCAATCTTTACTTCCGGACCATTCCAGAGTTCCTCGTCATATCTGTGATCTCATCCAAAACTCCGAACAACATTCGGTCACCAACATACATAATTCATAGTACTATATCATCAACGAACGTTAAGCGTGCGGACCCTACGGGTTCGAGAACTATGTAGACATGACCGAGACACCTCTCTTGTCAATAACCAGTAGCGGGACCTGGATGCCCATATTGTCTCCTACATATTCTACGAAGATCATTATCGGTCAGACCGCATAACAACATACGTTGTTCCCTTTGTCATCGGTATGTTACTTGCCCGAGATTCGATCGTCGGTATCTCAATACCTAGTTCAATCTCGCTACCGGCAAGTCTCTTTACTCGTTCCGTAATACATCATCCCACAACTAACTCATTAGTTGCAATGCTTGCAAGGCTTATAGTGATGTGCATTACCGAGTGGGCCCAGAGATACCTCTTCGACAATCAGAGTGACAAATCCTAATCTCGAAATACGCCAACCCAACAAGTACCTTTGGAGACACCTGTAGAGCACCTTTATAATCACCCAGTTACGTTGTGACGTTTGGTGGCACACAAAGTGTTCCTCCGGTAAACGGGAGTTGCATAATCTCATAGTCATAGGAACATGTATAAGTCATGAAGAAAGCAATAGCAACAAACTAAACGATCAAGTGCTAAGCTAACGGAATGGGTCAAGTCAATCACATCATTCTCCTAATGATGTGATCCCGTTAATCAAATGACAACTCATGTCTATGGTTAGGAAACATAATCATCTTTTATCAACGAGCTAGTCAAGTAGAGGCATACTAGTGACACTCTGTTTGTCTATGTATTCACACATGTATTATGTTTCCGGTTAATACAATTCTAGCATGAATAATAAACATTTATCATGATATAAGGAAATAAATAATAACTTTATTATTGCCTCTAGGGCATATTTCCTTCAGTCTCCCACTTGCACTAGAGTCAATAATCTAGTTCACATCGCCATGTGATTTAACATCAATAGTTCACATCACCATATGATTAACACCCATAGTTCACATCGACATGTGACCAACACCCAAAGGGTTTACTAGAGTGAACAATCTAGTTCACATCGCTATGTGATTAACACCCAAAGAGTACTGAGGTGTGATCATGTTTTGCTTGTGAGAGAAGTTTAGTCAACGGGTCTGCCACATTCAGATCCGTAAGTATTTTGCAAATTTCTATGTCAACAATGCTCTGCATGGAGCTACTCTAGATAATTGCTCCCACTTTCAATATGTATCCAGATTAAGACTTAGAGTCATCTGGATCAGTGTCAAAACTTGCATTGACGTAACCCTTTACGACGAACCTTTTGTCACCTCCATAATCGAGAAACATATCCTTATTCCACTAAGGATAATTTTGACCAATGTCCAGTGATCTACTCCTAGATCACTATTGTACTCCCTTGCCAAACTCAGGGCAGGGTATACAATAGGTCTGGTACACAGCATGGCATACTTTATAGAACCTATGGCTGAGGCATAGGGAATGACTTTCATTCTCTCTCTATCTTCTGCCGTGGTCGGGTTTAGTCTTACTCAACTTCACACCTTTGTAACACAGGCAAGAACTCCTTTTTTGACTGTTCCATTTTAAACTACTTCAAAATCTTGTCAAGGTATGTACTCATTGAAAAACTTATCAAGCGCCTTGATCTATCTCTATACATCTTGATGCTCAATATGTAAGCAGCTTCACTGAGGTCTTTCTTTGAAAAACTCCTTTCAAACATTCCTTTATGCTTTGCAGAATAATTCTACATTATCTCCGATCAACAATATGTCTTTCACATATACTTATCAGAAATGCTGTAGTGCTCCCACTCACTTTCTTATAAATACAGGCTTCACCGCAAGTCTGTATAAAACTATATGCTTTGATCAACTTATCAAAGTGTATATTCCAACTCCGAGATGCTTACACTAGTCCATAGATGGATCGCTGGAGCTTGCATATTTTGTTAGTACCTTTAGGATTGACAAAACCTTCTGGTTGCATCATATACAACTCTTCTTTAATAAATCCATTAAGGAATGCAGTTTTGTTTATCCATTTGCCAGATTTCATAAAATGCGGCAATTGCTAACATGATTCGGACAGACTTAAGCATAGATACGAGTGAGAAACTCTCATCGTAGTCAACACCTTGAACTTGTCGAAAACCTTTTTGCGACAAGTCTAGCTTTGTAGATAGTAACACTACTATCATCGTCCGTCTTCCTCTTGCAGATCCATTTAATCTCAATGGCTCGCCGATCATTGGGCAAGTCAATCAAAGTCCATACTTTGTTCTCATACATGGATCTCATCTCAGATTTCATGGCCTCAAGCCATTTCACGGAATCTGGGCTCATCATCGCTTCCTCATAGTTCGTAGGCTCGTCATGGTCAAGTAACATGACCTCCAAAATAGGATTATCGTACCACTCTGGTGCGGATCTCACTCTGGTTTACCTAAGAGGTTCGGTAGTAACTTGATCTGAAGTTACATGATCATCATCATTAGCTTCCTCACTAATCGGTGTAGTAGTCACAGGAACAGATTTCTGTGATGAACTACTTTCCAATAAGGGAGCAGGTACAGTTACCTCATCAAGTTCTACTTTCCTCCCACTCACTTCTTTCGAGAGAAACTCCTTTTCTAGAAAGGATCCATTCAAAGCAACGAATATATTGCCTTCAGATCTATGATAGAAGGTGTACCCAACATTTTCTTTTGGGTATCCTATGAAGACGCACTTCTCCGATTTGGGTTAGAGCTTATCAGGTTGAAAGTTTTTCACATAAGCATTGCAACCTCAAAACTTTAAGAAACGACAGCTTAGGTTTCTTGCCAAACCATAGTTCATACGGTGTCGTCTCAACGGATTTAGATGGTGCCCTATTTAACGTGAATGCAGCTGTCTCTAATGCATAACCCCAAAACGATAGTGGTAGATCGGTAAGAGACATCATAGATCGCACCATATCTAATAAAGTATGGTTATGACGTTCGGACACACCATTACACTGTGGTGTTCCAGGTGGCGTGAGTAGTGAAACTATTTCACATTGTTTTAACTGAAGGCCAAACTCTTAACTCAAATATTTTACCTCTGCGATCATATCATAGAAACTTTTATTTTCTTGTTACGATGATTCTCCACTTCACTCTGAAATTCTTTGAACTTTTCAAATGTTTCAGACTTGTGTTTCATTAAGTAGATATACCCATATCCGCTCAAATCATCTGTGAAGGTCAGAAAATAACGATACTTGCCGTGAGCCTTAACACTCATCGGACCGCATACATCTGTATGTATTATTTCCAATAAGCCAGTTGCTCACTCCATTGTTCCAGAGAACGGAGTCTTAGTCATCTTGCCCATGAGGCATGGTTCGCAAGCATCAACTGATTCATAATCAAGTGATTCCAAAAGCCCATCAGCATGGATTTTCTTCATGTGCTTTACACCAATATGACCTAAACGGCAGTGTCATAAATAAATTGCACCATCATTATTAACTTTGCATCTTTTGGTTTCAATATTATGAATATGTGTATCACTACGATCGAGATCCAACGAACCATTTTCATTGGGTGTGTAACCATATAAGGTTTTAATCATGTAAACAGAACAACAATTTATTCTCTTACTTAAATGAATAACCGTATTGCAATAAACATGATCAAATCATATTCATGCTCAATGCAAACACCAAATAACACTTATTTAGGTTCAACACTAATCCCAAAAGTATAGGGAGTGTGCGATGATGATCATATCAATCTTGGAACCACTTCCAACACACATCGTCACTTCACCCTTAACTAGTCTATGTTCATTCTGCAACTCCCATTTCGAGTTACTACTCTTAGCAACTGAACCAGTATCAAATACCAAGGGGTTGCTACGAACACTAGTAAAATACACATCAATAATCTGTATATCAAATATACCTTTGTTCACTTTGCCATCCTTCTTATCCGCCAAATACTTGGGGCAGTTCCGCTTCCAGTGACCAGTCCCTTTGCAGTAGAAGCACTTAGTCTCAGGCTTAGAACCAGACTTGGGCTTCTTCACTTGAGAAGCAACTTGCTTGCCGTTCTTCTTGAAGTTCCCCTTCTTCCCTTTGCCCTTTTCTTGAAACTAGTGGTCTTGTCTACCATCAACACTTGATGTTTTTCTTGATTTCTACCTTCGTCGATTTTTGCATCGCGAAGAGCTTGGGAATTGTTTTCGTCATCCCTTGCATATTATAGTTCATCACGAAGTTCTACTAACTTGGTGATGGTGACTAGAGAATTCTGTCAATCACTATTTTATCTAGAAGATTAACTCCCACTTGATTCAAGCGATTGTAGTACCCAGACAATCTGAGCACATGCTCACTGCTTGAGCTATTCTCGTCCATCTTTTAGCTATAGAACTTGTTGGAGACTTCATATCTCTCAACTCGGGTATTTACTTGAAATATTAACTTCAACTCCTGGAACATCTCATATGGTCCATGACGTTCAAAACGTCCTTGAAATCCCGATTCTAAGCTATTAAGCATGGTGCACTAAACTATCAAGTAGTCATCATATTGAGCTAGCCAAACGTTCATAACGTCTGCATCTGCTCCTGCAATAGGTTTGTCACCTAGCGGTGCATCAAGGACATAATTCTTCTGTGCAGCAATGAGGATAAACCTAAGATCACGGATCCAATCCGCATCATTGCTAATAACATCTTTCAACTTAGTTTTCTATAGGAACATATCAAAAATAAAACAGGGGAGCTAAACGCGAGCTATTGATCTATAACATAGATATGCTAATACTACCAGGACTAAGTTCATGATAAATTAAAGTTCAATTAATCATATTACTTAAGAGCTCCCACTTAGATAGACATCCCTCTAATCCTCTAAGTGATCACGTGATCCATATCAACTAAACCATAACCGATCATCACGTGAAATGGAGTAGTTTTCAATGGTGAACATCAATATGTTGATCATATCTACTATATGATTCACGCTCGACCTTTCGGTCTCAGTGTTCCGAGGCCATATCTGCATATGCTAGGCTCGTCAAGTTTAACCTGCGTATTCTGCGTGTGCAAAAACTGGCTTGCACCCGTTGTAGATGGACGTAGAGCTTATCACACCCGATCATCACGTGGTGTCTGGGCACGACGAACTTTGGCAACGGTGCATACTCAGGGAGAACACTTTTATCTTGAAATTTAGTGAGAGATCATCTTATAATGCTACCGTCAATCAAAGCAAGATAAGATGCATAAAAGATAAACATCACATGCAATCAATATAAGTGATATGATATGGCCATCATCTTCTTGTGCTTGTGATCTCCATCTCCGAAGCACCGTCATGATCACCATCGTCACCGGCGCGACACCTTGATCACCATCGTAGCATCGTTGTCGTCTCGCCAATCTTATGCTTCCACGACTATCGCTACCGCGTAGTGATAAAGTAAAGCATTACAGCGCAATTGCATTGCATACAATAAAGCAACAACCATATGGCTCCTGCCAGTTGCCGATAACTCGGTTACAAAACATGATCATCTCATACAATAAAATTTAGCATCATGTCTTGACCATATCACATCACAACATGCCCTGCAAAAACAAGTTAGACGTCCTCTACTTTGTTGTTGCAAGTTTTACGTGGCTGCTACGGGCTTAGCAAGAACCGTTCTTACCTACGCATCAAAACCACAACGATAGTTTGTCAAGTTGGTGATGTTTTAACCTTCGCAAGGACCGGGCGTAGCCACACTTGGTTCAACTAAATTTGGAGAAACTGACACCCGCCAGCCACCTGTGTGCAAAGCACGTCGGTAGAACCAGTCTCGCGTAAGCATACGCGTAATGTCGGTCTGGGCCGCTTCATCCAACAACACCGCCGAACCAAAGTATGACATGCTGGTAAGCAGTATGACTTATATCGCCCACAACTCACTTGTGTTCTACTCGTGCACAACATCAACGCATAAAACCTAGGCTCGGATGCCACTGTTGGGGAACGTAGTAATTTCAAAAAAATTCGTACGCACACGCAAGATCATGGTGATGCATAGCAACGAGAGGGGAGAGTGTTGTCTACATACCCTCATAGACTGTTCGCAGAAGCGTTATATCAACACAGTTGATGTAGTCGTACGTCTTCACCTCCGACCGATCCAAGTACCGAAAGCACGTCACCTCCGAGTTCTGCACACGTTCGGCTCGGTGACGTCCTCGCCTTCTCGATCCAGCAAGAGGGGCGAAGTAGTACATGAGTTCCGGCAGCACGACGGCGTGGTGACGGTGTTGGTGAAGAAAAATCTCCGCAGGGCTTCGCCTAAGCACTACGAAAACTATAACGGAGGATAAACTAGAGGGGAAGGGGTTGCCGGCACACGGCTTGGTGTTTCTTCATCTGTCTTTGGTGCTAGCCCTACCCCTCTATTTATATGTTGAGCCCTGGGGTCGAAACTTGGAGTAAAAGCCTCCTCAAAGTCGGTTTCACCCGAAAGGCAAGAGTCCTTCTCGGACTCCAGGCTAGACGCCAGGGTTCCCGGCGTCTAGCCTCTGGTCTCCGCAAAACTTCCTTTTGCACTTTCCAAAAGCCTCGTGGGCTTTCCCCTTTGTCCCAGATAAAGTGTTATCGTGCCCAAACATTTCGGGAAACATCCGGAACCCCTTCCGGTGAATTCCGGAACCCTTCCGAAGATCAAACACTACTATCCACATATCAATCTTTACTTCCAGACCATTCCGGAGTTCCTCGTCATATCTGTGATCTCATCCAAAACTCCGAACAACATTCAGTCACCAACATACATAACTCATAGTACTATATCGTCAACGAACGTTAAGCGTGCGGACCCTACGGGTTCGAGAACTATGTAGACATGACCGTGACACCTCTCTTGTCAATAACCAATAGCGGGACCTGGATGCCCATATTGACTCCTACATATTCTATGAAGATCTTTATTGGTCAGACCGCATAACAACATACGTTGTTCCCTTTGTCTTCGGTATGTTACTTGCCCGAGATTCGATCGTCGGTATCTCAATACCTAGTTCAATATCGTTACCGGCAAGTCTCTTTACTCGTTCCGTAGTACATCATCCCGCAACTAACTCATTAGTTGCAATGCTTGCAAGGCTTATAGTGATGTGCATTACCGAGTGGGCCCAGAGATACCTCTCCAACAATCGGAGTGACAAATCCTAATCTCGAAATACGCCAACCCAAAAAGTACCTTTGGAGACACCTGTAGAGCACCTTTATAATCACCCAGTTACGTTGTGACCTTTGGTGGCACACAAAGTGTTCCTCCGGTAAACGGGAGTTGCATAATCTCATAGTCATAGGAACATGTATAAGTCATGAAGAAAGCAATAGCAACAAACTAAACGATCAAGTGCTAAGCTAACGGAATGGGTCAAGTCAATCACATCATTCTCCTAATGATGTGATCCCGTTAATCAAATGAAAACTCATGTCTATGGTTAGGAAACATAACCATCTTTGATCAACGAGCTAGTCAAGTAGAGGCATACTAGTGACACTCTGTTTGTCTATGTATTCACACATGTATTATGTTTCCGGTTAATACAATTCTAGCATGAATAATAAACATTTATCATGATATAAGGAAATAAATAATAACTTTATTATTGCCTCTAGGGCATATTTCCTTCACTATCGCCATGGTGGGGGCGAAGGAGTTATATTGTGCTTGTATGTTGATGAAATACTGATATTCGAAACCAACCTCAAAGTCATTGAGGAGGTCAAGTCGTTTCTGTCTCAAAACTTTGAGATGAAAGATCTTGGTGTGGCTGATGTTATCTTGAACATCAAGCTACTGAGAGATAATGAGGGTGGGATTACACTTCTGCAATCCCACTATGTTGAGAAGGTGTTGAGTCGTTTTGGATATTCGGACTGCACACCATCTCAAACACCATATGATCCTAGCGTGTTGATTCGAAAGTCCAAAGACACGGCTATAGATCAATTGAGACACTCTCAAATCATTGGTTCACTGATGTACTTAGCGAACGCAACGAGGCCTGACATCGTGTTTGCTGTGAGAAAACTGAGCCAGTTTGTTTCCAAACCAGGTGATGTACATTGGCATGCTGTTGAAAGAGTTATGCGCTATCTGAAGGGTACTATGAACTATGGACTTCACTATATCGGATACCCGTCGGTACTTCAAGGGCATAGTGACGCGATTGGATCTCTGATGCTGATGAGATGAAGGCCACAACTGGGTATATGTTTACTCTTGGAGGTGGCGCTATTTCCTGGAAGTCTTGCAAGCAAACGATCTTAACGAGATCGACAATGAAAGCAGAATTAACAGCATTAGACACATATAGTGTCGAAGCAGGGTGGCTTCGAAATCTTTTGATGGACTTGCCAGTGGTTGATAAACCGGTTCCGACTATCCTTATGAACTATGAAAATCAGACTGTCATCACTAAGGTGAAGAGTTCAAAGGACAACATGAAGTCCAACAAACACATAAGAATGAGATTAAAAGCTGTCAGAAAATTAAGAAACTCCGGAGTGATAGCGTTGGAATATGTCCAAACGGCTAAGAATCTGGCAGGTCCCTTTACAAAAGGGCTATCCCGTGTGGTGATAGATAATGCATCGAGGGATATGGGTATGAGACCCACATGAGTTGCCATGGTAGTAACCGAACCTATGTGATCGGAGATCCCGTGAAGTAGGACCTGGGAAAACAAGCTAGTGGTTAACTGAGGAGAGTATTTTAGCTAACCCACTCCGTTGGAGATGCACAACTCTCAGTAACTGTATGGCAGGTTGACTTTTGTCTTAATGTGTTCCAAGGCTTGTAAAAGCAAGATGCTATCCTACAGAGCAATCTTTGGAGAAACACGCCTATATGAGCCTGACTACTGGTCATAGTCTATGATATTAAGATGATCTCTAGTAAGTTCATGAACAGGCCAGGAGTGACCAATATGCTCCACCCGAGGGGTCAGCCTTCGGCAGGCTAGTACTGGTAAGACACTTGGTGAAACTTCTTCACGCCAAATTGACAATTCAAGGCCTAGTCCATTGTTCAGTTGTGGAGGAGTGTAGCTATTTGTTCTAGGTGGATGTCCAATCTTAACGGGTCTCCACTGAAAACACTGGTATATCAAAACAGAGTTTGGAACAGAGGACAACACCATAGGCCTTTGGGATCTAGTGGGGAATTGCTGAATATTAGTTGGGCTACAGGCCCATTTAACAATTTCAGAAAATTCCTAAGGGCCCATGCTGTAAATTGAGTGGTGGGAAGTTTAGTCCCACATGGTTAGTTGAGAGAGGTGTACACCAACTTATAAGGTGAGCTCTTCTCCCACTAGTATGAGTTGGTGTGAAGGAAGAAGAGGTGTTCCACACGCGCGCTCCTCCTCCGCCGCCCGCCTCGCCTCGCCTCGCCTCGCCTCGGGTTGCGGGAATGAGCTGAGCCGATGCAATGTTTTGCGGTCAAAATTGGAGAGTCCATTACAGACACAAAATGAATGTGAGACGTCATATTCATTGCAGAAATTAACGTCGGAAACGTCTGTAATTAAATGCGTTTTTATGGAGGTGAAACGTCTGTAATTAAACGCGTTTTATTGCTGGACCGTTCTCCTACCCGACTGGCTATATATATGAGGCATCGCAGCTCAGCTCCATGCGCTACACACCTCCACTACTCCCTGGTCGTTCCTTTCACTGCTGCTGCCCTCGGTGATCCCATCTCGTCTACCGCGTACACGGCTGACAGGAGAGCAGGCCTTCGAAACCCCGCTTCTCCAGATCCTATACGGGAGAGAGGCGATTAGGTTTTTGGGGAGCGTCTCATACGCGACTGCTCACCTTGGTTCAACTACTTCATCTACGTCGACTATTTCAGTGTCACCTTCGTCTTCACCATGAGCACTGACTCCGATCATGCGGCTGCCGAGAAGGCTGCTGCGAACAAGAGGATTGCTGACGACGTCGACGCCTCCGCTGCTGCTATGGCCGACTGGCCGACTGGAGGGTATAACACTTTTTTTTGCGGCAAAGAGAAGTTTTATTCCAAAATTATAGGATTACAATCTACTGGCAAGAGATCCTCGATATATGGAGGGCCTCTCTGAAGCCAAACAGCAGTACATAACACATTTACACCGCTCCCGTTTACTTTCATGTGTGCAGTATTAGTAGTTTGCATACATGTTTCTATTATCTGCCTAGTACGTGCGTACATCATCAAAATTCAGTATGTCATTAGCACTGCCTATATCATGTTCATGATTTATTATTAGATTAAATTAATCGAACAATTGCTTAATTTCTCAACAACCACTTGCTTGATTGTTGTGGTTGTAGTCTACTCGCTTGCTTGCTTGTTGGTACTGGCTTGATTTGCAGCGCTTAAGCGACAGGCGGCAGAGAAAGACGGTAATTAGCTTTGGACGCTTCATTCATGGTGCACGGTAACCAATTCTTTCATAGGTGTGCCGGAGCGAATAATATTCAAGTGAGAACATCATGCTTTCTTGCTATGTCCATGCATGGTAGAATTATGTCCTATTTCTTGCTATGTCCATGCATTCTGTTGTATCAAAATGTATACTTTCGAATGTCAGTTCTCTTCTCGCGAGAAGAGAGACAGTTATCTGCTAATTACCAGATATGATTGACTTAATGACGGACTGACTGCCAAAAATATTAATCATGTGGTTGTTACATAAAATTTACCTGAAGAGAGTTGACTTTACTTGGTTAATTTTTTTTGTCTATAGTAATTGATCCTGTATTCAGCGATTGATATACTAATACTTTGTGTTCGTTGAGAGTAGTAATGTAGAGCTGGATTTTTTTGGTTGACCCTGCCAAAGCAATTGTACACCAGTCATAGTAATACTCATGTGACCTTTACCCCTAAACTAAATATTTTCTTCTGTGCATAATAGGGAGTTTTATTGTTCACTAAAGCTTGCTTTTGTTTGAGAGCATGATAAAAGAGCTTGATATGGTACGGTCAGAGAAAGTGCGTGACTGACTAATTTCGAAACTATATACAGTTTCGCTGGACTAATTTCCGACAATAAATAGCCTACGGAGACAAAGCAACACATATGTACAGGGTGATCCTCAAAAAAAACACACATATGTACAGGGCACGTTTTGATTATTTTCATGGTGAGGACAACACAATAGACACGTACTGACGTACATGGCAAGTTGGGGTTATTTCCATGGTCATCACTAACACATATCCTTGATATAGGTAAGCTTGGATTCTTTCTAAAACTTTCGTATCTTGAAAATGGAAACCACCCGTAATGATTCTCCTTGACAGGCAAACTCGGACTATTTCCGAAAGAAAATCTCTTTAAATTGCCCGACTGATTTCTGGGAACAAATCAGCCGCTCCCCACTATCGCCATGCGTCTCGATACGGACCCAGGCACCGCTTCCTCTCGTGCCTTATCTCACGCCACGAACAAAAATCCTACACTTACAGAAAACTACTACAGGCTGGTTTTACAAACGGATTTGTCCTTTTCTCCAATGTAGATTCTCCTCATGATTTTAACCTCCTTTCTGTAGTAATTCTCCCGTAGATATAGCAAAGCTCCGCCGCGAATCACACCCACATATTCTCCCTCCTTGTGTTTGACCACTTCGTACTCCTCTATCCTCCACTCCGGCGACTCCCTTGAAGCCCCTTCCACAGCGCTGCCGCCTAAATCTGCGACGGAGGCCTGCTGAGAACTTTTTTTTGAAACTATAATGATTTTTATAGCAAATTCGGAAACTATACACCCTAATGGAGAAAAATCAAAAGTATCACCCCGTAGGCCTCTTGTTGGCCGAAAAGGGAGTGACTTTTCGGCCAACAGTTGGCTAAAAAGAACTTTTCGGCCAACGGTTGGTCAAAAAGTACTTTTCGGCCAACAGAGTCCCTCTTTGGCCAACACCCGCTCTACTTTTTAGAAAATTCATATCAAATAGGATTTTTAGTATTTTAATTTGATTCTTTTTGCATTAGATTAGCAATTTTACGAAGTTTCTGTAGATATCAAGTTTGACTAGATTTGGAAGTTTGAATTTGAATTTTCATAAATTTTCTTAAAACACTAGATTGCCTATAATTTGAGCTAGGAGTATTCTTTTTAGATGATTCTTTTTGCTATTGGTTCTTTGTGACTTTGTTTATCAGTAGTAATTAATTGGTGAATTTTAGGATTATTTAAAATTAGATTTTTACGTCATTCCCTCCCTCCATTTTCTTTCCCGCCATTCTCTCCCGCCATCTTTTTTCCCGCCATCTTCTTTCTCGCCATCTTCACTTCTCAACTTATAAAACGAGCCTCATGGTGTCCACGATCGTAGATAACATCGTCTGACACGGTCTGTGTCTCCTGCGTCGGTGCTGCTGGTGGAGTGTGAAACACTGTCTGAGAGAAGTCATAAGTGTTTGCAGCTTCGTCATCATCATCGGAGAGTGTTTCACACTTATGACTTCTCTCACACAGTGTTTCACACTCCACATGAAGGCATCATCGTCATCCTCCGTCGATGCAGCACTCCTTAGTGTGGCAGGAGAGAATGGCGGGAAATAAAATGGCAGCAAAGAAAATGGAGGGAAAAAGATTGCGGGAAAGTATTTTTTGTCATGTATAAAACGGCAATGGTTGTACAGGATTTACAAGGCACTTTTAAATATAAACTCCTATGAAGCTCAAAACAAGTTTTCTAGTAGGATAAAAGAAATAAAATACAAAAAAATACTACAAATAAAATAGCTACTGATAACTAAACAGAAACAAAAAGAATAAGTCAAAAAACTAAAGAAAAAAATTTAAAGCAATTAAAATTAAAAGAAATATCATAAAACCTAACAAACACTAAAACAGAACTGTCTTCATAAAAAACTAATTTTAAATAATTATAAAATTCGCCAATTAATTACTACTGATAAACAAATTCACAAAGAACCAGTAGCAAAAAGAATCATCTTAAAAAATACTCCTAACTCAAATTATAGGCAATCTATTTATTTGAGAAAATTCATGAAAAAATTAAATTCAAACTTTCAAATCTAGTCAAACATGATATCTACAGAAACTTCATAAAATTTCTAATCTAATGCAAAAAGAATCAAATTAAAATACTAAAAATCCTATTTGATATGAATTTTTTTAAACAGTAGAGCAGATGTTGGCCGAAGAGGGACTCTTTGGCCAACTATTGGCTGAAAAGTCCTTTTTGGCCAACGGTTGGCCGAAAAGTCCCTCTTCGGCCAACAGGAGGCCGAAAAGTCCCTTTTCGGCCAACAGGAGGCCGACGGGGTGATACTTTTGATTTTTCTCCATAAGGGTGTATAGTTTCCGAATTTGCTATAAAAATCATCATAGTTTTAAAAAAAATCGCTGAGAACGCTCCTCTCTCTCTCTCTCATCGGATCCTCCACCACCCCAGCAGGCGGCCATGCCGCCACCACCAACCAGCACCACGCTCACCTCCTCTCCCATCTATAAAAATTCGCGACTGCAGAGGGAGACGAGGGGAGGTGCTGCAAGCCCGCGTCACCCGCTTGCGCGGCGGCACTGCATGATGGTTTTCTGTTGCCATGACGGGGCATCGGCGCATGCTGCAGGCCGGCCGTGGACGCTACTGCCCGGTGTAACAAGAGACCACGCCGCTGCATTGAGGTCAAATGAAAGTGCTGCAATGGGGGCCGCCGGAGCTAGGATGGAGCATCGCCGGGGCCGTGTGGTGCACTGATGGAGCTGTAATGGAGCATCGCCGGGGCGCCGGAGCTGCAATGGAGCATCATTGGGGGAGCCGGAGGTGCAATGGAGCATCGTCGTAGCCGCCGGAGCTGCAATGGAGCATCGCCGTCGCCGCCGGAGCTGCAATGGAGCATCGCCGGGGCTGCGCGGTGCACCGATGAAGCTGCAATGGAGCATCGTCGTAGCCGCCGGAGCTGCAACGGAGCATCGCCGGGGCGCCGGAGCTGCAATGGAGCATCACTGGGGAGCCGGATGTGCAATGGAGCATCGCCGTAGCCGCTGGAGCTGCAATGGAGCATCGCCGTCGCCGCCGGAGCTGCAATGGAGCATCGCCGGGGCTGTGCGGTGCATCGATGAAGCTGCAATGGAGCATTGTCGTAGCCGCCGGAGCTGCAACGGAGCATCGCCGGGGCCGCGCGGTGCACCGATGAAGCTGTAATGGAGCATCACCGGGGCAGTCGGAGGTGCAATGGAGCATCGCCGGAGCCACCGGAGTTGCAATGGAGCATCAGGGCCATGCGGTACAGTGATGGAGTCGCAATGGAACATCACAGGGCGTCGGAGCTGCGATAGAGCGTCGCCGAGGCCGCTGATGCTGCGATGGAGCATCGCCGGGACTCCGGTGCTGCAAATGGCTGGCAGCTCCGAGTGACACCCGGCGCTCTGGCGAACATGGCAGCACGGCATGCAGTGCCGGCCAGGGGCAGTCGCCGATGGCTGGTGGGACTGTTGCGAGCACGAAGGATAATAAATGGATAACGCAATACTGCAGGGTCATGGGTTGTGCTGGAGCGTGCGTTCTGTGAGCAACGATCCGACGGTTGGGGTCCTTTGCATCAGACGGTTGAGAAATCATCCGGTTGACGCCTAGCAGCGGCCCTATTGTGTGTGTATGACACCGTGATCTCCTTGGCAAGGATTTGGGAAGGGTGAGACAACACAGAAGTGGTTACACATGTGTTGCACGCACACACTTACATAACGAATCTAAGAAAGTGAGAGAGAGGGGAACATATTTTTTTTTACATGCAGAAAAGTAGTTACTAGATTATGCATACTCCGGTTGCAATGCACAGGCACTGACATAGGGTACATCGCTTGATCTGGGAAGGTGACGGATAGATGCAGCGCCGACGGAGCGATGCGCCGCTGGTGTCGAGCAGGGGAGACATGCGTGAGAGATGCAATTTTACCGCTATGCTGATGCTGCTATGCTGCTCCTTCTGTTTGTGCCTAGAGTTGATATTGATCAAGGAGTGAGAGAGATGATATGCGATTGTTTAGGTACCCTTGCTGTTGTTGTTGTAGCTGTTGGAGCGTTTGTTTGCTTGTTGTGACAGGCGCACCGATGAAGAACAAAGTTAATTTTAGTTCAGTTGTTGCTGATACAGACACGACAGTGGCATGCCTTGTGGTGGAGCCGATGTGAGGCACGGCTCGATGCATAGGTGACTACTTTTGCTACCGCCGCACAACCATTTCTGGTGCCTCGCGATGTAAGAATTGTGAACATTGGTCGCCTTTTATCCTATATATGAATATATGATGTATGTAAAAATTCCTTTGATATGATATTTCATGTAAATATTAAAATTTCACTGCCAAATTTATTATATGACAATATCACTTCACTATTGGACCCTCCTTCCAGTATGGATCGTGGCTGGCCTCCGTCCATTAGCTTTTGTTAGCTTGTTCCTTTAATGATTTTTGCGTGACATCGCAATTGCATATGCCACTGCCCTACGGCAACCATGAAAGCATGAATCAAGGTTAAAAATACATGAAAGCATGAAGTGAACCCGAAGTCAAAATTTCAGGATTTTTTCACGTGTTTATTCATGCATGGCTTGATTCTGGTGTTCCATAATCTTTGTGTGTTCCTGTGAATAATTTCCACTGATCCATGACAACTGTAATATGTCCTCTGGAAAGGGCCTTGATGTATTTCATATCAGCGGAAGAAAGTATGCTTTGTTTTTCATTTTTTTATGTCTGTAACTCAGTTTTGGTATCCCCTCAAATTAAGTATACATGGTAGAACAACTAGATTACATGCTCCGTAGCAACGCAGGGGCAATTACCTAGTAAAATAAAAAAAATGTGTGAAACTTTGACAAAATAGCTTGAAAATTTTCATCGCCATATGACATTCGTGAAAAATGTGGCAAAAAAAATCGATGCGCCACAACGTTATTTTTGAACGCATTTTGAAGCATCAATTCTATTTTTTTTGCCACATTTTACACAAATGTTATTTGGCGATTAAATTTTGCAAGCTATGAGAACATTTGTCAATTTTTCACACATTTTTTTTTAATTTTTGGAACTTTTTATCTTACTATTCACACGATCTCATGTGAGCTTGGGATTAGAACATCACTTTTGGTTTCCCCTCCTATTTCATTTAGAGAAATCAAGTCGTCCAAAATAACATCCAGTTGCAACGACAAGCATCAAACAGCCAAGACCCAAGATAGTTCTACTGCAGATATATATTACAGACTTAGCTACAAAGGCCACCACAACACCAAACCAAAGTTCAGGAATCAGGAGCGACAAACAACCACGACACTATGCAAAAGAGACAACATCAAGAAGGAAGAAGAGCAGTCTTCGATAAGTAGCTCTCAGCCACTTGGTCTTGGAACGCAACCTCCAGCCCTGCGCCGCACGGTAAACTTCACTTGCCACCTGTTCTATTAGCTTTGCCCCAGCATCAGCATTTTCCCCTCTGATTTCTTTATCTGCAAAACGGCCCAATCCGGTATCTAGTTGCAAATCAATTTCACCAAACTCATAGGATCATAACTTCTCTTTCTAGAAAATGCAGGTGATGGCTAGTTAATTTGTAGAGAAGTGGTTCTTTGTAAACGTTAAAGGGCACAACTCATCTATCTTTTGCCACATGTTACATCTCTTATCTCTTACTAATTCTGTTCCAAAAAAAGTGTCGTGATGTTAGTTTAAATTTCTTCATCCCAAAATAAGTGTAGTGAGTTCAGTTCATCTTACTCCCTCCATCCCAAAATAAATGTCGTGATTTTAGTCAAATTCCATTGTCTCAAAATAAGGGTCATGGTTTTAGTTAAAAAATAAGTGCCATGGTTTTAGTTTAAATTTGAACTAAAACCACGACACTTATTCGGGATGGAGGGAATATTTGCTAATAAGTGTGGTCAGTCTTTTCGCACTCTTCTGTATATGTGCCATTTGTTTTCCTACTTGTAAGTTAAAGGATGGTTTTGGATGTGCTCATTTATTGTTTTGCATTATAGTAGCATTTTCTCTTTACTCAATTATTAATACTACTAGTTGACCCGTTGCGCCAACTGGCGCAGAGACCCGCTGAAGACATGCTATCGATGAAAATTGTTCCATGCTGCAAGGACCTTCCGCTAAATCATGCTATTTTTTTAAGTATGTTTATCGCGTTGTGAAATAATAGCCTGGGAAAAGGGGAATTGCATAATATGAACATGTTCAGTTTGAAAATATGGTCACTATGATGAGAGAGTAAAGTTGGCATGGCTGTATTTTTTTGGCATTGGGTTTGGAAAAAGAAAATATTTGTGTGACATGAATAGGTTTAGTTTGAAAACATGGTTATCATGCTGAGAAACCTGGGTGTGCATCTTTTTCATGAAAAAAGAGAGGAAAAAAGATCAGAAACCTAAGAAAAAAACATCTCTTTCCTGTGCATATATGGAGGTATTAGGATAGCCCATACGTTATTTAGCCCAACCCACGTAGAGCGATGCCTGTGGCCCGTGGGGAGCAGAATATGAAGCGGCACGGGGCGGATCCAGCGGAGACTGTCTATCCCTTGCCTTTCTTTCTCGGTTCCTCAGCTGCGTGACAGGCGCGTTTCCTCAGTCGCCGGCCGGTGAGATTTCTTGCCTCTTTTGATTTTGGATTTGGCTGCATGCATGGATTTGCTTTCTATCTATCTTGATCTTGCATCTCCCCTCTTTTTTGTGGCGATTCCCACCCCTTTTGTCTCGTTTTCTAGGCATTATAGATCCTGTGCTGCGATCCTTTCTATTTAGGGATCCATTCATATGGAAGTAAATTTTTGCAGTTATTCCAATGGTTATTTATAAGCTGCCATTGTTTTGATTGAGAATCGATGGTGTCGTAGGTCAGTGCGACGATTGAGCATGAGGGGATCTCGAACTGACCCTGTGGATATCAGTTCTGATGGAAGCGCGGACAGTGGCTCTGACGAGAACTCGGACAGCAGCTCAGATGGATCTAGTGATAGTTCCTCTTATGAAGGAGCGTACATGAGCTCCGATGGAGTGGTGGACATCAGCTCTGATGAAGGGAAGTACACGAGCTCTGATGAAGGCGAGTACAGCAGCTCAGATGAGGGTGTCTACACCAGCTCTGATGAAGACATGAACAACAGCTCTAATGAAGGCGCTCACACCACTCCTGCGAAAGGTATTGATCTGTGTTTTAGTGAGATATTTTCTAGTTTGTGGGTTATTGATATGTATGGTAGTATAAAATCAAGTTCATTTGGATTCATTATGCCGAAAGTCAGCATGCATCTCTGATGAAGGGGAATGCCATTGTTAGCAATAGAAGCCTAAGTTAAAATTGTGAGATATAAGCATGTCAACTACTGTAATCTTTTGCACTTATACTTTCCTGGTCTGTTCAACGATGTAGGTGTGCATAGGCGCATGAAGGAAAAGAAGCCTCGGATGCTATGCATGGACATCTGTGATTGCCCTAAACACTACACAGTTGGTAAGTGTTATTTCTGTATGATCTATTGTTTCTGCTGTTGGATGGCTGCATCAAATTAACTTGTTTACTTTTGTTTCTAGGCTATAATCCAAACTTTAATGCTAAATGGATGTATTCAAAGAAATTTAAGATGTCAATGTGTGCTCAGAAGCGTCTCAAGCATTATGTTGAGTCAGTTAAGCCTGCTATCAGCCACTATGTTTGCGAGATGAATAAGACTTTTGCCAAGCTCGGGCAGAGAATGGTTTGAAATCGCCAAAAACATTTATATTTGCATTAGCATATTAGTTTATCATAGCACATGACTATAGGCCTGGTGTTTTTTGTAGTACTTTTCTGCTTCGTTTACTAAGGAGTATCTGGCGGATTTCATCACTACTCTGGTTGATGGGGTGAAGATCAAGCTATCATCTGGACGTTGCGTAAGCCGTGTTCGCCTTATTAATGGTGTGGACAATAGGGCTACCATAACACAGAACTGGGGTGACTTTGCAAAGAAAGCAAAGCTGACAAAAGAGGATATCTGTGTTTTCTCCCTTCGAGTTCGCAAAGGGAAACCAGAATTCACCGTTCACAAGATCTAAAAAGGTTTGTATATGCATTGTGTTTTAGTCTGTAAAAGGATTGCTATTTTATTAGCTGGTCTAAGCAAGCATGTGCATTTGCAGGTGCCTACAACGCAGCGTTTAAGGAGGAGTATGTCAAGGTGCATTTGCAGGTGCCTACAACACAGCGTTTAAGGAGGAGTATGTAAGCTGTTCTATAAGGGCATGTATATATATATATATCCATGTCTAGTTATAGTTTCAAGTTTAGTTATGTTTAGTTGTTGCATGGACTCTAGCTAGGTGTGTTGGCTTGCGCATGCAGTATGCGTTTCTTCTGCTAGCAATCTCTTCATCATGATGGTTATGTAATGCAATGATGATCGTGTAACACCCTCGATGCGACTATATCTCCCATGTGTCGAGGCACGACTTAGAGGCATAATCGCATTGAAGGCATATGTCGCAAGTTAGGCAATCTTCACAACATCCCATGTAATGTAAATAATAAAGGGGAGATAACATAGTTGGCTTACACTCGCCACGTCAATCAAGTACATAAATAACATTACATCATTCAAACACTCATGGCCCGACTACGGCGCCAAAATAAAAGATAACCCAACATGCGACACGGCCCCAATCACCCCCAACTGGGCACCACTACTGATCATCAGGAAAGGAAACATAGTATCGTTGAGAGTCCTCGTCGAACTCTCACTTGAGCTCGAGCGCGTCGTCTGGAGCGGAATCATCAGGCCCTGCATCTGGTGTAATAGTAATCCGTGAGCCACAGGGACTCAGCAATCTCGCACCGTCGCGATCAAGACTATTTAAGCTTATAGGTAAGGCAAGGTAAATATGTGGAGCTGCAGCAAGCGACTAGCAAATATGGTGGCTATCCTGTTCGCAAAAGAGAGCGAGAAGAGGAGGCAAAGCGCGAGCGAGAAACTAGATAGCAACATGCGCAAACATTACTCCAACACCGTGTCCACTTCCCGGACTCCGACGAGAAGAGGCCATCACGGTAACACACTCAGTTGATTCATTTTAATTAAGTTAAGGTTCAAGTTATCCACAACCGGACATTAACAAATTCCCATATGCCCATAACCGCGGGCACGGCTTTCGAAAGTTCAAATCCCTGCAGGGGAGTCCCAACTTAGCCCATGACAAGCTCTCATGGTCAACGAAGGAATAGACCTCCTCCCGATACGTTCCGATCAGACTCGGTACCTCGGTTCTTCAAGACACTTCGACAGGTTAAAACAAGACCAGCAACACCGCCCAAATGTGCCGACAAATCCCGATAGGAGCTGCACATATCTCGTTCTCAGGGCACAATCGGATAAGCAATCCGTACAACTAAAACCAGCCCTCGAGTTTCCCCGAGGTGGCGCTGCAAGGGGCTCTAGGGTGGACCAACCCTCAGAGGAGCGCTAGCCCGGGGGGTTTAAATAAGATGACCCTCGGGCTCCGGAAACCCAAGGGAAAAAGAGGCTAGGTGGCAAATGGTAAAACCAAGGTTGGGCATTGCTAGAAAATCTTTAATCAAGGTGAACTATCAAGGGGTTCCCATTATAACCCAACCGCGTAAGGAACGCAAAAATCCGGGAACATAACACCGATATAATGGAAACTAGGGCGGCAAGAGTGGAACAAAACACTAGGCGAGAGGCCGAGCCTTCCACCCTTTACCAAGTATATAGATGCATTAAGATAACATGGCAATATAATGATATCCCAACAAGTAAATAAATGTTCCAACAAGGAACAACCTCTAATCTTCACCTGCAACTAGCAACGCTATAAGAGGGGCTGAGCAAAGCGGTAACATAGCCAAACAACGGTTTGCTAGGACATGGTGGGTTAGAGTTTTGACATGGTAATTTGGAAGGCTTGAAAGCAAGTGGTAGGCATCGTAGCATTGGCATAGCAAAAGAGCGAGCAATCTAGCATAGCAAAGATAGTAGTGATTTCGAGGGTATGATCATCTTGCCTGCAAAGTTGTCAGAGTTGACTGGATCCTCGAAAACAAACTCAACGGGCTCCTCGTTAGCGAACTCGTCTCCCGACTCTACCCAAGCAAGACAAACAAGCAACAAGGACACAATCAACCACGTGCAAGGATCAAACAATATGATGCAAAGATGATATGCTATGCGGGATGCGATGCGGGATGCATATGCAAGATTTGACAAGGAATGAATGAACCTGGCCTCAACATGGAAATCCAAGTGTGCCACTGGAAATATGAGATGAAATCGCTTGAAAACGATATAAAGAACGTCGGAATCGGAGTTACGGTTTGGAAATGGCAAGCAATTCAAATATGACCATGTTCTGCGATTTACAGCAAGTAGCCATCTAAATGCAACAAGATGAACATGCTACAACACCCAAACATGGCAACAAAATACATGGCAGGGACGCATTCATGATGCTTAACAAAAGTCTAGCACTGAGCTACGGCCAATTCATCCATTAACAGGTTCAAACAAGCATGGAAAAAATGCATATGGCAAACAGATCTCAAACTTAGTGAAATTAACACTTGTCTGGAATTTCAGATCAGATAGCACTCTTCGGAGCAACAAAACTATATGCTATAGGATCTGAACATGGCAAAGTAAAGCATGGCATGGAGCTACTCAAAGAGCTTAACAAAAGTCCCTTAGTGACCTTGAGCCAAAAGGGATCAGAAAATACAATTGCAAGCATGTGAACATGGCAAAAACATAATCAGTTCTCAGACTTAGTGAAAACTGAAGCATGCTGAAAACAGATATCAAGTAGGCATGTTTACAAGCTTGATGCACTCACTACGGAGCAAGTCATGACAAGGTAAGCATACAACCATCAAGAATACACAAAATGCAAGCTAGACATGGCAAGAACAATAGCATAGCATGCACGGATCAACTACAACATCATCGGCAAAATCGCTAACAAGTAGACAATCTGCCCAGATTCACGAAGTAGCAAAAGTAGAGCTCGATTGACTCAAGCTAGGGTGCTCCATAATTGCAAACAAGGACATGGATGGATAGAGAACTACAAGATTAACAAAACATCCTTACTGATCATCCTCAAAAGAGGCACGGATCACTAGGAAACAACATGAACATATAGCCATATGAGATAAACAAGTCAAGGACTTAGTGGAAATGCTAAGTCCCTGAAATCAGCATTACCAAGTGCCTCACTTTGCAAGCTTGTTCTAATCACCACACACATCACAAAAATACATGGGTTGCACCTCTGGAAATATGGCAAAACCCTTAACAAAACATATGTAGAGCTCAAGGGCATATCATGCACACAATAATCATGGCAAAAATGACAAATATCTAAATGGAGCAGCAGATCTGACAATTATCTCAAGTAGCACTCTTCTAATAGCATTTCGGGCATCAAGATGAACTCAAATGAAAATGATGCAATGGAATGAAATGATGTACTCTCTGAGATGAACATTTTTATATGCTATATGCCAAAAACGGAGTTACGGATGTGAAGTTACGATGCTATGAACATGAGAAAAATATTTAGGGACTTAGGGAAAAAGACAACCCCTAGGGTTTTCCAGATCCAGGTCTGGGCGCGGGAACCGAGGACCGCCGGGGTCGGCGCCGGAGTTGGACGGGGGGGCCGCCGGAGTTAGACGAGGAGGCCGCCGGGGAAGGGTCGGTCGGGTCTTGGGGAGGCGGAGGCGGCGGAGGGCGTCGCCGGCGTCAGCGCGGCCGGGCACGGTCGCCGGAGCCGGGAGCTCCTCTCCCTGGCGCGGGCACCGGCGAGGTGAGCCGCGGCGGCGGTCGGCGTCGAGGGCGGCGGCGAGCGAAGAGGCGGCGGGGCGCAGATGCGCGGCGAGGAGGCCTGGCGGCGCGCGACGGATGGGCCGCGGGGGCCGGCCTCGGGCCTGGCGGGCCCTCGCGGTCGGCGGCGAAGTGGGCTCCGCCCAGGACACGTGGCGCGCGCGGATTGGTCGGTGGCGGTGGGCGGACACGTCCGCTCCATCCGGACGTGTCCGGTGGCGGAGGAGGAGATATTTTTTTAGGGTTTCGAGGAGGGGATCCGAGATTTTCGAGGAGGGGCCTTTAAATAGAGGTGGAGGGAGCTAGGAGAGTCCAAATAAGGTGCAGTTTTCGGCCACGTGATCGTGATCGAATGCTCTAGATGATGAAGAGGGTCTTGGTGGGTTTTGGGCCAAATTGGGGGGGTGTTGGGCTGCAACACACACGAGGCCTTCTCGATCCCTCGGTTAACCGTTGGAGTATCAAACGAAGTCCAAATGGTACGAAACTTGACAGGCGGTCTACCGGTAGTAAACCAAAGCCGCTTGGCAAGTCTCGGTCCAATCCGGAATTGTTTAATCCCCACACACGAAAGAACGGTAGAAATGACCACCGGAGGAGAACGAAGCGCCGGAATGCAAAACGGACAACGGGGAAAATGCTCGAATGCATGAGATGAACACGTATGCAAATGCAATGCACATGATGACATGATATGAGATGCATGACAACGGTACAACACACAGAGACAAAGACCCGAACCCGAGAAACTAAAATAACTTAATGCCGGAAACGGCAAGAGTTGGAATACAAATTGGGAAAGTCATATCCGGGGTGTTACAACACTCCACCACTACGAAAGGATCTCGTCCCGAGATCTAGGACTGAAAGAACGTCGGGTACTCAGAACGGAGGTGATCCTTGCATTCCCAGGTAGCTTCACGATCGGAATGATGTGACCACTTGACTTTGAGGAATTTGATTGACTTGTTGCGAGTCTTGCGTTCAGTCTCTTCGAGAATAGCAACTGGGTGCTCACGGTAAGAGAGATCTTCTTAGAGCTCAATGTCCTCGAAGTTGACGGTGCGGTCAGGAGTCTTGAAGCACTTTCGGAGCTGAGAGACATGGAACTCATCATGAAGATTTGCAAAGTTTGAAGGAAGCTCGAGTTGATAGGCGAGGTCGCCTCTCTTGCTGACAATCTTGAAAGGTCCCACGTATCTGGGGGCAAGCTTCCCTTTGATACCGAAGCGACGAGTACCTTTCATACGAGAGACGCATGATCTCCGATCTCGAAAGCCAAATCACGGTGCTTACTATCATAGTAGCTCTTCTGCCGGGATTGGGCTGCTTTGAGGTTATCGCGAATGACTTTGCACATTTCCTCTGCCTCTGTGATTAAGTCATTACCCAAAAGCTGACGTTCACCGGTTTCAGACCAGTTGAGAGGGGTACGGCACTTCCTGCCATACAGAATTTCAAATGGGGCCTTGCCCGAACTTGCTTGAAAACTGTTGTTGTAGGAGAATTCAGCATAAGGAAGACAATCCTCCCACTTCATGCCGAAGGAGATCACACAAGCCCTGAGCATATCTTCAAGAATCTGGTTGACACGCTCGACTTGACCGCTAGTTTGAGGATGGAAAGCTATGCTGAAGCGGATGTTGGTGCCCATGGCCTTCTGAAAAGAATCCCAAAACTTGGAGGTAAAGATGCTGCCATAGTCTGAAGAGATCACTTGAGGAATACCATGCAGAGAGACAATTCGAGAGGTATAGAGTCCCGCCAATTGAGTTGCAGTGATTGACTATTTGATAGGCAGAAAATGAGCCACTTTAGTGAGTTTATCGATGACAACGAATATAGCATCATTGCCATGCTTGGACTTTGGAAACCCAGTCACGAAGTCCATTTCAATATGGTCAAGCTTCCATTCTGGAATGGCAAGAGGTTGGAGGAGATCCGCTGGCCTTTGGTGTTCTGCCTTCACTCTTCTGCAGACATCACATTCATTCACGAATTGAGCAATCTCGCGCTTCATTCGAGTCCACCAATAAGCCTGTTTGAGGTCCTGATACATCTTCGTGCTCCCAGGGTGGATGGAAAGGAGAGAATTGTGAGCCTCGTTCATGATCACTTTACGAAGGTCACCTTTGGGCACAACAATACGATCCTCGAAGAAGAGAGTGTCCTTGTCATCAAGGCGGTAGCACTTGTACTTGGGTTGACTCTTGGCAATCCCAATCTTCACCTTTTTCACCATAGCATCAAGAAGCTGAGCTTGGCGAATCTGGTCTTCCAAGGTAGGAGAGACTTGAAGGTTGGCGAGGAAACCTTGAGGAACAACTTGCAGATTAAGTTTGCGGAAAGCTTCACAAAGCTCGGGTTGATAAGGCTTGAGAATCAGACTATTGCAATAAGCCTTTCTGCTCAATGCGTCAGCAATCACATTGGCCTTGCCTGGAGTATACTCGATACTCGGATTGTACTCTTGAATCATTTCGACCCATCGAGTTTGCCTGAGGTTGAGATTAGGCTGAGTGAAGATGTATTTGAGACTCTTGTGATCAGTGAAAATGTCCACTTTTCTTCCCAATAAGAGATGTCTCCAAGTCAAAAGAGCATGCACAACTGCCGCCAACTCGAGATCATGAGTGGGGTAGTTCTTCTCATTAGGCTTCAACTGGCGAGAGGTATAAGCAACAACTTTCTTCTCTTGCATCAACACTGCGCCAAGACCTTGGAGAGAGGCATCACAAAAGACCTCGTACGGTTTGGATTCATCAGGTGGAGTCAGAACTGGAGCAGTGATCAATTTCTCTTTCAAAGTGTTGAAAGAAATGTCACACTTCGGAGACCAAACATACTTGACGTGCTTCTGGAGAAGATTTGAGAGAGGGTTCGCGATCTTGGAGAAGTTTTCAACGAATCTTCGACAGTAGCTTGCGAGACCGAGGAAGCTACGGAGTTGCTTCACGTTCTGAGGAGTTTCCCAATTCACAATTGCAGACACCTTCTCAGGATTCACCGCAATGCCCTTGGCAGAGATGATATGACCAAGATAAAGAACCTCATCGAGCCAAAATTCACACTTGGAGAACTTGGCGTAGAACTGGTGTTCCCTCAACTTATCGAGTACCAAACGCAAGTGCTTGGCATGATCTTCCTTGTTCTTTGAGAAAACCAGAATGTCGTTGAGATAGACCAAAACGAAGTCATTGATGTAGGCGTTGAAGATGAAGTTCATCATGCGAGAGAACATCGGAGGAGCGTTGACGAGGCCAAAAGACATGACAGTGTATTCATATGAACCATAGCTTGTCCTGAAGGCCTTCTTGGGAATATCTTGCTCACGGATTCGAATCTGATGATAACCCATACGGAGATCAAGCTTGGAGAATACTTGGGCACCTTTGAGTTGTTCGAACAGCTCTTGATGTTGGGAAGTGGGTATTTATTCTTGATGGTCTTCTTGTTCAATGGACGGTAATCAATACAAAGTCGATCCGTTCCATCCTTCTTCTTCACAAAAAGAACACCACAACCCCGCGGAGAAGAACTAGGCCGGATGAGACCCATTCTCTCTTGAATATCGAGTTGCTTCTTCAGCTCCTTCAACTCTTCAGGTCCGAGCTTGTAAGGACGCTTGCACACAGGTTCCATACCGGGCTCAAGATCAATAACGAATTCAACTGGCCGGTGCGGAGGCATTCCTGGAAGCTCTTCTGGAAAGACGTCTTGATATTTGCAAACGACTGGAATCTGCGAGATAGCATCCAGTTCACCCTTCTCATTGAGAGAAAACAGACGGATGGTATCATCACGAGCGGCAAAGACAATTACATCCTCAGACGAATGAGTCAATTGAATCTGCCTGGCTGCACAATCAAGCTGAGCCTTGTGCTTAGAAAGCCAATCCATTCCGAGAATAAGATCAATATCCGAGTCACCCAGAACATTTGGAGAGGACAAGAACTTATAGTCACCCAAGGTGATTGTAACATCCGGAACGCATACTCGAGATGTCATTTGACGGGCCGGAGAGACAATAGCCAACGGTTTCGGCAACACTTGAGTAACAAAATCATGCTTAGATGCAAAAGGTCTCGAGATGAAACAATGCGATGCACCAGTGTCAAAAAGAACTCTTGTGGGAATATCATTAACAGGAAGGTTACCCATAATGACATCTGATGACTCCTCTGCCTGAGCTGCATTCACCATATTAACCTTGGCATACTTGGGATTATGCTTGACCACAACTATACTTGCCCATCTCACAAGAGGAGGAGGAGGAGGGAGGCGCCTCTGGTTGAGACACTTGTTGGCATAGTGACCCTTCTGTTGGCACTTGTTGCACGTGACCTCTGAAAGCGGACGGTGGTACGGAGCACTCGATTTTGGAGGTTGAGACGAAGTCTTTTTCTGAAAGCCGGGGTTGGGGGGGGGGGAAGAACCACTGCCACCTTTGCTCTTCTGTTGATACGGTTGACGGAACGGAGGAGGAGGAAGCCAATACTTCTGCTGCTTGGCCACTTGAGTAGAGGAAGAAGGAGTAGCATCTCTGACTCGCTTCTTGGAAGCATCACACCTCAGCTGAGCGGTCTCTTGCTTCAATGCCATGTTGTAAAACTCATCGTACCTTAAGGGCTCAAAGAGAACAAGAGCTAGCTGAATTTCTTCTCTGAGACCACCCCTGAATTGGTATATCATGCTCTTCTCATCAGGTACGTCCTGCTTGGCAAAGCGGGCGAGCTTCTGAAACAACTTGTTGTAGTCATAGACAGACAAAGAGCCTTGCTTCAGGTTGCGGAATTCCTCACGCTTGCTTTCAACCACGCTGTGAGGAATATGGTGAGCTCTGAAATCTCGACGGAATTCATCCCAGGTGATCACACGTCCACCTCTGGAGTCCTTGTACTGCTGGAACCATTCTGTAGCTTGATCTTTGAGTTGGAAGGAAGCGAACTTGACAAAGTCCTCAGGCCTGACGTTACTGCACTCGAAATGCTTGCACAGATCCACAAGCCAATCGTCAGCATCGGTTGCCTCAACACAATTGCTGAAAGTCTTTGGCCCGTTAGCAAGGAACTGGTTGAGTGTAGCAAAGTGATTCTGATTGTTGCCTTGGTTCCCTTGGTTGCCTTGATTGCGCTCTTGAAGAATTTGCATGATCAACTGTGTGTTTGCATTGGTTGCGGCCATCATAGCTTGCCATGCCTCCGGAGGAGGTGGAGGTGGTGGCGGATCAGGATTCGGAGTCGTGCGCGTTGGAGGAGCCATCCTGAAGAGGTTGACCACCGTTAGCACATAGACAGATAAAATGAAGCTGAATCCAACGAAATGAAAATTGCAACATATAGTCTTCACATCCAAACAAAATGAACGAATGCATTCCTCTTGAAATGGTCACATATCCATAAATTGAGAAGCCACTTAGAATTTAGGTAGAAAAATAAATCAACAAGGTACGGATCAAGAACGAATAATCGGTAAGAAATCCCAATCTCAAACCAACTATTCGTGGAAGAAGAACTAGAGCTACTAGAATTCCCACCTATGAAACTCCCGAACCTTTCTGGTTATGCAATCAGGTGTTGAGAATACAGGGGAAGCATAATATCTCACCCAAATCTAGCAAATCCTACATCCAGCTGTATCCATCCTTCAACACATAACCGAGAAAAACTTCGGAAACCATCTACATCAACCTTCGAAAAGCATCCGTTATACAAGTTATGGCGATACTCCCGAACTCCCGCCCTAGTACTGGGTGGCATCGAGGTTATCTCACCAACGAACTGTCTAAAAGAGATTTTCGATGTCGGCGTACTAAACTCAGGTATTCCAGAACTGCAACGATAAAATTATGACGACAACACCTCAGAGCTCAACTCCCCGGGACACTTCCACAAAACCCCTGACAGGAGGCACCAAGACAATGTTCTCGTCATAAAACCATCGGAATGATTCCAAGATACTCGCGTGATCCTAAAAAAGAATTTAGTGAAATTTGAGAAGAGAAGAGTCAAAACTCTACGTCAGGATGCCTTACCAGAGCGATGAGGAAACTGGGAAGTAAAAAGAATTCCTAAACTCTCCGATATATAATTCCTAAATGACTCAAAACATTTTTCTAGACACAACTCAGCCGCTAATAACGATCAAGCAATGGGGCTCCTAAGGTCGGGGAAGGCTCTGATTACCAACTTGTAACACCCTCGATGCGACTATATCTCCCACGTGTCGAGGCACGACTTAGAGGCATAATCACATTGAAGGCATATGTCGCAAGTTAGGCAATCTTTACAACATCCCATGTAATGTAAATAATAAAGGGGAGATAACATAGTTGGCTTACACTCGCCACGTCAATCAAGTACATAAATAACATTACATCATTCAAACACTCATGGCCCGACTACGGCGCCAAAATAAAAGATAACCCAACATGCGACACGGTCCCGATCACCCCCAACTGGGCACCACTACTGATCATCAGGAAAGGAAACATAGTATCGTTGAGAGTCCTCGTCGAACTCCCACTTGAGCTCGAGCGCGTCGCCTAGAGCGGAATCATCAGGCCCTGCATCTGGAGTAATAGTAATCTGTGAGCCACAGGGACTCAGAAATCTCGCACCCTCGCGATCAAGACTATTTAAGCTTATAGGTAAGGCAAGGTAAATATGTGGAGCTGCAGCAAGCGACTAGCAAATATGGTGGCTATCCTGTTCGCAAAAGAGAGCGAGAAGAGGAGGCAAAGCGCGAGCGAGAAACTAGATAGCAACCTGCACAAACATTACTCCAACACCGTGTCCACTTCCTGGACTCCGCCGAGAAGAGGCCATCACGGTAACACACTCAGTTGATTCATTTTAATTAAGTTAAGGTTCAAGTTATCTACAACCGGACATTAACAAATTCCCATATGCCCATAACCGCGGGCACGGCTTTCGAAAGTTCAAATCCCTGCAGGGGAGTCCCAACTTAGCCCATGACAAGCTCTCACGGTCAACGAAGGAATAGACCTCCTCCCGATACGTTCCGATCAGACTCGGTACCTCGGTTCTTCAAGACACTTCGACAGGTTAAAACAAGACCAGCAACACCACCCGAATGTGCCGACAAATCCCGATAGGAGCTGCACATATCTCGTTCTCAGGGCACAATCGGATAAGCAATCCGTACAACTAAAACCAGCCCTCGAGTTTCCCCGAGGTGGCGCTGCAAGGGGCTCTAGGGTGGACCAACCCTCAGAGGAGCGCTAGCCCGGGGGGTTTAAATAAGATGACCCTCGGGCTCCGGAAACCCAAGGGAAAAAGAGGCTAGGTGGCAAATGGTAAAACCAAGGTTGGGCATTGCTAGAAAATCTTTAATCAAGGTGAACTATCAAGGGGTTCCCATTATAACCCAACCGCGTAAGGAACGCAAAAATCCGGGAACATAACACCGATATAATGGAAACTAGGGCGGCAAGAGTGGAACAAAACACTAGGCGAGAGGCCGAGCCTTCCACCCTTTACCAAGTATATAGATGCATTAAGATAACATGGCAATATAATGATATCCCAACAAGTAAATAAATGTTCCAACAAGGAACAACCTCTAATCTTCACCTGCAACTAGCAACGCTATAAGAGGGGCTGAGCAAAGCGGTAACATAGCCAAACAACGGTTTGCTAGGACATGGTGGGTTAGAGTTTTGACATGGTAATTTGGAAGGCTTGAAAGCAAGTGGTAGGCATCGTAGCATTGGCATAGCAAAAGAGCGAGCAATCTAGCATAGCAAAGATAGTAGTGATTTCGAGGGTATGATCATCTTGCCTGCAAAGTTGTCAGAGTTGACTGGATCCTCGAAAACAAACTCAACGGGCTCCTCGTTAGCGAACTCGTCTCCCGACTCTACCCAAGCAAGACAAACAAGCAACAAGGACACAATCAACCACGTGCAAGGATCAAACAATATGATGCAAAGATGATATGCTATGCGGGATGCGATGCGGGATGCATATGCAAGATTTGACAAGGAATGAATGAACCTGGCCTCAACATGGAAATCCAAGTGTGCCACTGGAAATATGAGATGAAATCGCTTGAAAACGATATAAAGAACGTCGGAATCGGAGTTACGGTTTGGAAATGGCAAGCAATTCAAATATGACCATGTTCTGCGATTTACAGCAAGTAGCCATCTAAATGCAACAAGATGAACATGCTACAACACCCAAACATGGCAACAAAATACATGGCAGGGACGCATTCATGATGCTTAACAAAAGTCTAGCACTGAGCTACGGCCAATTCATCCATTAACAGGTTCAAACAAGCATGGAAAAAATGCATATGGCAAACAGATCTCAAACTTAGTGAAATTAACACTTGTCTGGAATTTCAGATCAGATAGCACTCTTCGGAGCAACAAAACTATATGCTATAGGATCTGAACATGGCAAAGTAAAGCATGGCATGGAGCTACTCAAAGAGCTTAACAAAAGTCCCTTAGTGACCTTGAGCCAAAAGGGATCAGAAAATACAATTGCAAGCATGTGAACATGGCAAAAACATAATCAGTTCTCAGACTTAGTGAAAACTGAAGCATGCTGAAAACAGATATCAAGTAGGCATGTTTACAAGCTTGATGCACTCACTACGGAGCAAGTCATGACAAGGTAAGCATACAACCATCAAGAATACACAAAATGCAAGCTAGACATGGCAAGAACAATAGCATAGCATGCACGGATCAACTACAACATCATCGGCAAAATCGCTAACAAGTAGACAATCTGCCCAGATTCACGAAGTAGCAAAAGTAGAGCTCGATTGACTCAAGCTAGGGTGCTCCATAATTGCAAACAAGGACATGGATGGATAGAGAACTACAAGATTAACAAAACATCCTTACTGATCATCCTCAAAAGAGGCACGGATCACTAGGAAACAACATGAACATATAGCCATATGAGATAAACAAGTCAAGGACTTAGTGGAAATGCTAAGTCCCTGAAATCAGCATTACCAAGTGCCTCACTTTGCAAGCTTGTTCTAATCACCACACACATCACAAAAATACATGGGTTGCACCTCTGGAAATAT